>NW_027069595.1:115328-202329 GCF_002906115.3 Quercus suber | reverse complement strand
CAGACCCACGAGGAAAGAAAAGAAAGGGCCTTAGGTCTCAGCGAGAAGAACGACCCAGTGTTGGAAATCCAAACCCACTATACAAGTAAGTTGTGAGCCCAACTTGAGGCCCAGTCCGACGGGTTTCGGTATCGGGCGCGCACAATTATTATTATTATTATTATTATTATATATAAAATTATGCTTAGCAATATATTAAAAATATAAATAAAAATATTTTTAATAATTTTTTAATTGCCGAGTCCTGCCGCATCCACACCCACCTTTTTCAAAAATTGCCGAGTCCCGCACAAGCACCCGCACCCGAACCCGAGTCCCAAAACGCACCCGTGCTTCATAGGTATTAATTAATATAATTCATCATCTTTTTTTTTAATGTATATGGCAATAAACAGTTAGCCCCTATTGTTAAGGATTTAGAAAGTCATAATAAAGGATAAATTCAAGTATGAAAGATTACAAGAAGCAAACTCCACAATTGCATAGTTAATAATTATAAACAAAACAGAAAAAAGAAGTCATAAGTGCACAACAAGAATATAAATAAGATGCCAAAAAGGTTGAAAAAAATATAGTCAACCATGACATATCCAGAAATTAAATTTTCTTATTGAGATCACATCTTACATTTACCTTGATAATTAAATTTATGATTCTCTTCGGGAGGGAGTGGAAGAGATATTCAATCAAGAAATTTGCAGCTGTTTACTTACAACTGAACTTGAGAGGCCCCTATTCTGGTGATTGCACTGGGTCCAACACATAGCATTTTTATAAGCTTATCCAGCACGTGTTAAGCCTACTTGGCGGTTAGACTCTATTTCGGGTGAGGATCCCTTTGTCTCCAAATAAATATATAAAGCTCATTTAATTCTATCACCAGATTATAAATCCCCTGAAATTTTACTTTGATCAAACGTAAAAGAGAATGTGATTGTTTATATATTATAAACCTAATTTATCCAACATTGATGTGGTTATTGTAGGACAACATTGAGTATTAAATGGCCAACACATTTGAATTTGCACCCATTGTCATTTGATCAACTTTTTTAGTAATTTAAATAAAAATATTAAAAGAAAATATGTGCAAGTTCCAGATAAGCAAAAGCAGCGCTGTGTGAACAATTCTAATCACAATCATTTACGAACAATAAGTAGTCATCAGTTTTTTTTTTTTTTTTTTTTTTGAAGGCTTGAGTATGGAAGGAAAGCGTAATAAAAGCAAATATCAAAATGCAATAGCTGAATGCCACACACATTGACTATCTTAATACATAATGCTCTGGCATTGTTTGGATCCATCACTCTCAGTATCAAAACAAGAAAAATAATGCATAGATGGTGCAAACCAAGGGTGCCACTGTCAGGACTGCAGTCCTTGTTAGAACAATCATTGGTTGGGGAAGAAACACTAGTTGACTCAGAGGTCAATTGATCTTCAGTTGATTTTCGCTTTTTATTGATTGCTAGCTCTGAAAATTTTCATCAGTTAATTGATCACATAAATCAATTTCCATGTATGAAGCAGTTGAATCGTCAATATGGACAGCATCCAGTTTTCCCATTTTGGAAGCACTTCAGGAGAATACAATTCCTCTTTCCTGTTGCAATTAAAAGTATCACATTAGCTATGTTGGGTAATTAAAAAAGTTGACAGATTCTCAGATGTGCAGCACATCAGCAAAATCTACTTGTGACCAAACCGCTCAACACTTAGCCCCATTCATTACTACTGAAGCATTGGGCTAGCTTTACAAGAAACTAAACTTGTGTATGTCTTTTTCAGTCTGAACTCATGAAATCATTCAAAATATAAATTCTATCACCAAATTAATTATTTTTAAGACATTTAAGTTCCATTCCATAACCATTCATAAATAGTTCAATTTTCATGCTAATTATCTATCTACTTCTAACGTAACTCTTGCTTAAATAACCGCCAAAAGGGGAGATGGGAGGAAAATAAGAGGACACCTAAGACAACTTTTAAATCGTCATCACAATTAATTTGGAGAATGGAAGAAACCATTCTTTGCATAGGTTTCAGAAGTTTTTTTTGGGTTACTTTTATTTCTTAAATAAGACATCAGAAAGGAAAGAGGTGAATATAAATAATAATATTTTTAATTTAAAAAAAAAAAAGTTTCCAATGCAATGTCCATTTTTTAGATTTAAAATTGTTCCCACGCAAAAAACATTGGGTGATTTATGACAACAATGAGATTGTATCTGCAAAAAACTATAAAAAGATAGATAGCTAATAAAGTAAACCTAAAACTTTTTTTTTTTTTGATAAGTAAGAAATATGTATATTCAAAAAACTGATAAATGCAAAGAAGCAAAAGCATGTAAGAGAGTACCCTAAAACTTTATATTAAATAAAATCTTAACATTTCTAAGAAAAAATTGAACTGCCCAATAATCTTTAATTAAAATGGTGATCTGCATAGTAAGGTTTATGAAACAAAGAAGAAGCACAAGCATTTAGAGAAGCACCAACAAACCTCAAGTTTTTTAAATAAGTGACAAGCTGCTTCCCCTCTTGCAATTTTTTTCTCCCCCTCATATCCCTCTCCAATCAAAAGGACGCCTTTCAGCTGTAAACTAAGCTCAGCATGCACCATATCTCCCTTTCTTTATAAATTTTTCTTTTATAAAATACCCACAAGAAGCACATAGTTCTTTCATTTTTCGAAATGGATGCAGTTCAAGCTTATCAGGGTCACAATTGGAGATAACAGGGGCTTATATATTCTCCAAACTTCATTAAGATTAAGCTTGGTGTCAAGTAGTATTGCCCCTGCAATACTTTCCACCATATCTCCAAGAGCCTGTAACAAAAAGATGGTCATATAAACAAACAAACTAATCATAAACAGAAAAATAATGGCAACCAAACCACAAAGAAGCAAGTCAATGTAGAACTCACTACCAAATGACTTACACAACTGCAAATATTTAAGAAAAATTGACTAAGAATCATGGATACAGATGGCAACTGTCAAAATTCACATCAAGAAGAAAAAAAGGGGAATGAGCATAAAAACTAACCTTAGGACCTTTTGGGCCTTGGAGTGATCCATCAGTATGAGATTCAGAAATAGACTTCACATATTCTGTTAGTTGACATAGAAGTAACCCTGAGCAGTGTTGAAGATCCTGGTGAAGTTTAGTCTTACAGCAGCTTGAGCGAAATTTTCATTATTTACTGAAGCTGAACGTAAGTCAATCAACTCGCCTGGATCAATATCTGTGTAGCTCTGATAGAGATGCCATGTAATAAGCAGGTCCAACACCGAGTCACCAAGATATTCATGCCTCTGTCAAAAAATTCAAGAAGTTAAGAAGAGAGATTATATAGAGCTCTTGCTTATTGTGTGTTCAATTTCTTGTCATTTTCAAAATTTACAAAGACTTCTTCAACAGACATTTAAAAAGGATATTTTAGGAAAAGGAAGAGGGGTGAGGGGGCAGAAAGAGAAAAATTCAACCAAGTGATTCAAATCTGCTAAGAATGTCCATTGCTACCTGGTAACAATAGCCAACTCCCAGTTCTTGCTGGGATGCATGTGTTATGGCCTCCTGTAAAAGACCCTTAACAGAAAATTCATAACCAAGCTTTGACTCTAGGTTGCAACCTCATTATCTTTTGGGACATAGGACCGTAGAGAAGCAGTAGTAATTGCTTAAAACAACTAATGAGGGATCAAGTTCAGCATCGATTCCAAGCCATTTCATCAGATGGAGTGCAGCAATTATTCCACCACCAATATAGTAGGCTCCTATGAGGGCTTCAACACAATCAGCCATGGTTTTTAAACTCATCCATCTATGACCTTTATCACAGCTATTTCCAATCATAACTTTGGGTCTTCAGTATGGAATTTTGCAGCCAAAGGCACTTCTGGAGTATCCACCCACATTTACAGGGAACAGGCCATAAAGAACGCTGTCCTGGAGCAACCCAACGATGAGGATCAAATGCACTGTCACATAATATATCCCTGTCAAAGAAAAAATGCAAAGCATCATAACTCATAAACTCATTAAGGTACTAAAGCCTGTTAAAAGTTAGACTTGTACCCAGTGCATGCAGGAATTGCAAAGCAGTGTATAACAAAATAAAAACAAACAGGGATAACATATGTTCATATATTGTGGCATGTTCACAAAACAATAATGTCATTTTTCTAATGTACATAACAAAATACCAGTGATCATTGGACCAAATAGCATCTCCTTCCCACATAAATGAGGGACAGAGAGTCCAGTTCCGGTGCCTGAGTTTTATGTATCTGTCAAAGAAAGAAATTTATACACCAACATGCTGCTGATTATTACATGTTCATATTGACTTATCAGATACTAAAACTATTTTATCCAGGATGCCATTTCAATGTGCCATATTGTATAGTAGCTGAATCCTGAATCCCAATTTGGGTTTCACAGGCACAGTATATAAAACCTATCTATCTCTGTAAAGCTGCATAGTCTTCCAAAATGGTTTGTTTGTATATTTTTATTCCACTATTAAGACAAATTTCATTTTCCAACATTGTAAACTAACTTAAGAAAATGACAGATTTATACATATTCCATAATTATGTTGCCAAAATAACAATTTGAAATAAATGAAACATTTTCATAATTTACAACTCAACTTGGTATTAAAGCGTCCTGATCCAACCCTAGAACTTACCAACACACATTGGAGGCTATGTTCCAATGAGAGGGGTGTGCTAACGTCAGCACTGACAAGGTCACCAGAATCCGAAGAACACACCATCTGACTCGCCGGAATCTCCTGATATTTGCAGTGATTTTCCCAATTTTTTTGGAGCCATCTGCAATGTCTTTTTCATTTTCCATTGTTTTCTTTTACCCTTGGCACCAATTCAACCTAGAACCCACTAAAACGCATTGGAGGCTGTGTTCAATGATAAGAGTGGAGTAGTGCAAGGAACCCGGTTTTGTGAGGCAGGTAGGTGCATGATTGAGAAAATCGTAGTATGTAAATGCCTTGTTTGATGTATTGTGTTTAGCTCAGATTCAGGATGCGATAGAAGACAAAGTTTCTTTCAAACATTTATTTATTATATTGTTTAAGTGCCATACATTCTTGTCATTGGAGAGCAAAAAGTATATTGAAATTATGTCTCAATTCCTAGCCAAAAAAAAAAAAATCTCAGAATTCAACGCACATCTATTAGGAAAATTTGATTGAACAAAATCAAATTATAGACTTTTTTGGTCCAACCATAATCGCACGGGAGAACAAAATGTATGGAATAGCAGACACAAGCAGACATTTTAAAACCCCAATGGGTCATCAAAGCACCACTACATTACATTAGAATCTAAGTGTTTTTTTTTTTTTTTTTTACCTAAACAAAAAAAAATATAGATTAGTTGTTTGTTTTTGTTTCTGCTCTGCTCCATGCCCAGATGATAATGTCATGACCCAAATCAGCAGCGGTATTCTCCCTGATATTGCACCTACTAAGATTAAGCCTGAGAATTAAATTATAATATAATAGTGATTAGTAATCAACTAAAATATTACAAAAAATGGAAATACATATATAGATAAAGAAGGAAAAATTTTAAAAAAATATAAATATATACCAATCGCCTAATAGGCACCCACGAACCGTTTCCAGCAAACGGAAAGTCAATGACAATTTGTTCACTTCCAAAAACGTTGAATCCGAGGGAATTTTGGTCGTAAAAGCCTGGCGGAAGACGAATTTCCATAGGAAAGTGCGAAATCGCCGAATCAATCTTAGCCTCCACAGTAACTATCCCTGTGTTCCAATTCACGAAGACCCTGACGTCGCGTAAATTAGAGCCCTGTGGATACACAACTATCTTTTGACATGATTGTGAGCGATGATAGATGTGATATGGCCTGTCGGGGGTTGGTGGATTCATTTTTTTTTTTTTTTTTTTCCGATAGAAACGGCGAGATGAAGTTGATCTGGTTTTAGGGTTTTTGAATTGCTGTGTTGTGTGTGAGTCAATGAGCGTGAGTGTGAGTGTGAGTGGGAGGGGAATAGGAAAGGGTTTTATACTTTTAGGTTTTGTTTCTATTCTGTCAAAAAATAAAAAAAAGTTTTCGGGCCCACTCCAAGTGACGGCGTAAATCTACAATTTTCTGGGCCTATAGGCCCCTTTACATTATTTCCTTTATATTTTATTAACTTATAATAATGCTATTCCAGGTTTGTTAAAAATTTCTTCAATCTTTTTATATTAGATTATTTACATTATTATCTTTATATTTTAATAACTTATAATACTGCTATTCCAGGTTTGTTATCAATTTCTTTAAACTTTTTAAAAAAATATTGCTCTTATTGAGTATGATTTCCGGCTATTGGGAATAATTATATATATATATATATATATATATATTAATGTCGTCTTTTTTAGCATGAATTTTAGGTATAACAAATTAGTACTGATATCAAAGAAATACCAAATTATTATTGGTGTTGGACTTATCATTGGTATTAGAAATTTTTTTTTTCTCTTTTCAATTGTAACTTTTATTTTCAAGTGATCATAACTTTAAGCAAAAGTGAAAATTTAAAACTTTTGTTTAACTCTTCCGTGCATCGCACGGGTTAACGACTAATAGGGTTATAGGCTCATACAGCTAACCTAGCCCGTGAACAAGCCATATATCAGTAGCACAGCCAACAAAAGCTAGAGGGTTCGTTCTATTTTAATTCAAATAATGGTTATCTTAAGTACTCACAATTTACTTACTATTTTTTTTTTCTGTCACAAAACAGATAAGGAGGAAATTATTTGAATTAAGATGACCGTTACATCATACATTTAAAGTCCATTTATTAATAACGTGAGCTATCCTGTTGACATAGCTATTGTAAATAATTAGACCAAATCTGAATCATCAGTATTATTTGCGATTATTAAGTAGAAAATATATAGGGAAATACTGCATTCATATGTATTGGCCTTTGCTTATTTTATTTTTATTCCTAATTTTGTAGGAGGCAAAATCTTGTTCAAATGACCACATAGCTTGATTATAATTTTTACTTTATTCTGTTTATGATTAGAAATTGTATATTGAATAATGGCTTAAGACTCTACAATGGAACACTATTCCCATGCATGTCGATGTGTGTATGAGGTTTTATGAAACTTCCGTACTAAAAACACTCTTTCTTAAAGTAGACTAGTGATGTGAATTTCATGTATCTCATGAAATTCACATTATTTGCATGATGCATCACATTAATTGCCTGTTTGTGTATGACTTTCTAGGGTCATGTGGATTTGTTTGATAAGATTCATATCAAGCTAATTTCAATCCGTTGGACTAATACGTGGGGATGTACATTATTGACTATACAAAATTGACGCACATAAATTTTGTATGACTTTATTCTATTCATTTTATAATTTTAATTTTTGCTCATATTAAAATTATGCAAACATTGAGAATAAAAGAAGACATTATAATCTAAAGGTTAAATTCTCAAAATATGAATATAGTAAAAAGTTATTAGATTGTATAATATTACTTAGAATTGCACCAAATATAACCTTAATCTAGAAATACATGCCCATATGAAAATTGATAAAATATAAATACAATACCACCATTATCTATTTAATTATTAGCCAAATCAGCAAGAAGACTGACAAAAGTAATTGGATCACTAAGAAGAATACTGATAATTGTCTTGAGAAATATTTTGAGTATTTTCAAGCAAATTTACCCATCCAACCGTTTCTTTTCAATCGACGTTGAATAGGCAGCCCCAAATTCTTCAAAGCCAAAATATCAGTTGTTCCATTCTCCAATTCCTCAACTATCAATTCCCTTATGCAAGAAACATGAACATTATACTCACCACACTCGGACACGTACGACCACACCTCAATTCCCGACAAATCAATTTGATTGCAAAATATGCACTTTGACTTAGTCCCACAAAGGTGAAATTTCACATGATCAATTTGGAATTCTTTCTTGAGGTTGAGACAACATGGGTGCAAATCCAAGTCCTTTTCAGGGCAATGGTAGATGAAACCCTTGACATGTTTCCCACAAGCATTACAATATCTCTTGGTTCTTTTGCCGTAGAGTTTTGAAGGGGGTGGTTGCTCATAGAATTTGAAAACGAAGTCTTTGAAGATCTCGTGGGTTGTGGTGGGCTTGCTAAACATGCAATCTTTGTGAAGATCATAGTCGCAATCTTCACATCTGTATCTCATTCCCTTGCTGCCATATTCCTTGCATCCGTTGCATATGTAGCATTTTTTGTTTGGATTGTTAACTAGCTTGAGCTCATGCTTCTTGGGACAAGTGCGATGGGTCTCCATACTATAGCCAATTTCCCCCCTTTCTGATCACATATAGAGGAAAGAGGTTTTTTATTTATATACAATGTATCACTTAACTATTCATTAGTAATGATAGGATCTCGCATGTCTCAACATTTGATGTAAAAATATTTCTCATGCTATAAAATTAATGATTTATTATTATTGATTTGTACGGGTAGATTAATGCTTTGCATACACAACCTTTCTAATTATAAATTATTCATTAATATTGTAAAAATAGAATCATAACTTATTTTATCAAACATACAAACAATATTTTGTTTCATGTCAACATAAATAGGATAAATCATTAGTATTTTGCCTTTTAGTTCTTTACTTTTAGGGATAGTTTGCTTTTGGTCATTAGAAAAACTTCTATGTCAATTTAATCCATACCCCTTATGTATCCACTTCAGTGTGCTCCTTGTCATCATCTAACTCACCAAAAATGTTGATACTGCTAATAAATTCCTTACAAGTTACTTAATCACAATAATGAAAATATTTAACTGGTTTTAGAAAAATTCACATCAAAAACTTATGTGGCATTTGTGTTTTATTTTTTATTTTCCCTTTTTCTTTTAACTTTCATGCCAATTTCTTGGTAACCAAACAAACACACACACACACACACAAATTTTAAAACAGAAAATCAAATGACAAATACCAACTTAAATATCCTCAAAATGGAACAATTCAAAATATTTATATATATATATATATAAACTTAAATATGCTATGAATTTCTATTTTTCAAAGTATTTAACATACTTGTTACAAGAAATTGGAAGATGTCAGGAAATGACGTTGTGTGAGGGGTTTGTTTATTATTATTATTATTATTATTATTATTAACTTAAGGCTTGTTTGGTCTTAGTCATGTGTGGTGTGGCATATACCGGGTTGCTTAGGATCCTCTCCATTCCATTAGAAATGGAGAGTGTCCAATTAAGGGCTAAGATTGATTTAAAATAAATCCATGGCCTAAAATCTGCTATGTCATTTAAAAGCACTAACATGAGACTTAACTGAAAAGCTAAACTAATGTTAGTTTCAACATCTAGGTTTTCTTCTCTAAGGGTCCATTTGTGATCTACTT
Organism: Quercus suber; assembly: GCF_002906115.3. Taxonomy (NCBI): domain Eukaryota; kingdom Viridiplantae; phylum Streptophyta; class Magnoliopsida; order Fagales; family Fagaceae; genus Quercus; species Quercus suber. The sequence goes on along the minus strand of NW_027069595.1, from coordinate 192,863 downwards.
ATTTTGCTAAAACTGAAAATTTTTTGCTGAAAGTACTGTAGATAAAGATAAAAGTTAACTGAAATAGTACAGTAGGACTCATGAATAGCACCAAAAAGTGCAGTAGAACCTATGAATAGTACCAGAAATAAGCTGAATGGTAAAATAAGTTGGTAAAAATAATATTTGCCAAACGGACACTAACTCTCTATCCCTCTCCTCTCTGTTTCTCTCTCCCTCCCATCAAACCCAGAGATGGTCAAGCTTCTCCAATTCTCCACCTATGTTTCTAAAGGAAATTTTGATATCAAATTTATGTATTTTTTTTTTCCTTTTCTTTTCTTGTTGTATTTGCCAAGATCATCCCTTTCCTTCATTTATAGCAAGAAATATTATGCTTTTCTTTAATTGAATTTTTTTTTCCTTCTTTGCTATAGATTTGGGGTAACTGTAGTTGGTGTATGAGTCTCTCTATTTTTTTTTTCTTTAATTTTTTTTTTTTTTTGTTTACCGAACCCCTTGGATCTCTTTTTGTTTCACTTTTGATTAGCTTAATGATTGAGTTTTATTATTAAGTATAAAGCTTGATGATTTTGCTTGGGTTTTAAAATTGGGTTATTGGCGGGACTGATTTGAATGCTAATGTAAGTTTGGTAGTCATTAGATCATAGTCGCAACTTGAATTAAGCTTTCATATGTAATTGCTTCTTATTAGGATACCCCTTTGCTTATATGGACAATAAGGATAGATGATAGAGATAAGTAACCACACGTTTGTATTGAAATAAGCTTTCAGCTTATTTTAGCTTTTTTTTTTTTTTTTTTGAATTATTTATGGTTCCGTGGCACTTTTTGGTATTATTTATGAATTCCATTGTACCATTCAACTAGCTTTTAGTTCTTCTTTTTTTCTACACTTTCAACAAAAAAAATTTCAATTTCAGCTAAAAATTTTTTAGTTTATAATTATTTAGAGGGAGTCTATGTATGCTACTTGTATATACTTATCCAAAAAAAAAAAGTATGATGCTCGTATATAAATTTTCATGTTTACTAATACAGTTTGCATCACTTGATTCACTTGTCAAATAATAAGGCTTTCATTTCTCCTTGAAATGTTAGGTTAGTGTCTTTTAAATGATGTGGCATATTTCAAGACATATATTGATTTGAGTTAAATCTCAACCCTTAAATGGACACTCTCCATTTCAAAGAGAAATGGAGAGATCCAAATCAACAATAACAAAACAAAACACTAGCACATTACCAAGGCTGGGTTAAGCCCATTAACCTCTAACTTTCCAAGTGGCCATAGCTCATTAACAAGCGAAAACCCATAAGTTAATGGCCCAAACAAATGCAAATGTATTTCTTGGCCCCATCTTGGCCCAGGGTCAAATGGGCCTAGAGACATTTGAAACGGGTTGAGTCTGGTTAATTGAGTTGGGGTCGAAAATGGCTTCAAGTAAAAATTTGGCTATCTTTTGCTTGAGTCGGGTTAATCAGATTACAAGCCATATTTTTTCACATGTTAAATGAAAAAAAAAATGCTAAATAACAAAAATGGCAAAATACTTAAAAAAAATAAGTTAAATAATAGATAAACTCTTAATTTTACATAATTTAAAGTCCACTAATGATATAATTACCATAAAATTTAGGTGATTTGTCATCTAAAAAAATGACATAGTTTTGGTTTCTTTTTCTTACATTAAAAAAATTCATAAAATTAAGAAATATATATATATATATTTTTATTTTTTTTTAAATAACAGCAAGTGTCCATAACTTTGCTGGCATTCTTGTGCAATAGTGATATATTCATTCGACTCTCTTCCTCTTAGATATAGACTTCATTTCGCTTGGAGACAGTGAAAGAGACGATTCATTTGCAACAGATGAGTATGAAAATGACATGGATTTTATGAGTTTTATTGCAAAAATTTAGGGTTTAGACCAATGCTTTGGGTCTTTTATCACACCAAAAGATGTAGAAATGTTTCAATCTAAGCTACTTGATACTCTCAAAATTGTATATTATAAGCTCAATTTCTCTTATTCTTGTTGCCTCATGGTCAAATTAGGAAGAAAACTTTTTGGTGGCTGTTATTTGATTCAATGTAGTCATTACCTCTGAATGGTTGACATTATGTTTCTTTTACATGGTTTAGCATTTGAAGTGATTTGCTAATTTATATGGTCACAGGGCAAAACAAGTTGAGTCACGAGTCAACCCATTTTTATTTAAATAAAAAATCTTAGGTTTGAGTCAAATATTTTCCTTCAAGCTATTGGATCTAAGTTTAATTTTTATTAGTTCTATTTGAAATGATACTATTGTTCAAAAATAGGGAACTTCTTAAAATGCCATTTTTTTTACATTAGAGGTCATAAGAATTTATATAAAAATCTTGTTTATTATTTAACAAAGCCAAAGGGTATCATTAGAGAGTGTCCAAGAGAATTAAGAGCATCTCTAGCTATCTCTCGACTTTCTTAACCAAAACGGAGAGAAACCCACATTTTTATTATAGAAAGTCAATTTTCATATAATTTTATATATTAAAGAGAGGAAAAGAGACATAGGTTGGGATTGTGTCTAGTACATTAAAGTACTGGACACTTTAGGATGTGGATATATGTCTATATTTTAACGTGTCCAGTACACTAATGCACTGGACGTAAACCGAGTCCAAAAGATATAAATATAAGTTTGTTTGTTTGTTTTTGTGTGTTTTTTTTTTTTTTTTTAATTTTAAACAAATACAAATTTAAGTAGGTAAAGAGTCAATTTTTAAAAATAATAGTAATATTAATATTTTCCCTCCATTAATAAGAGCCAATTGTTTGTGTTTGAGTGTGTCAGTTTCTCCAAAAAAAACAAAACAAGTCTGCTCCATTTTTATCCCTTCAATTTAGCCACCCATTCCTCCCCGCCATTTCTTCATTTCCAAATCTGGACCCTCCAAAGCTCACAAGGTTTAATCTCACAACACCTTTAACTAACATTTCCTAGTTACGTTCAACCTCCATTGTTGTTCTGCAACAAGATTCTCTAACGTTCAAACAGCATTTTTCCAAAGCACCCATTATCACTCAACTCTTGTTCTACAAAAACTAAATTGGAAAAAAAAAAAAAACAAAAAAAAAACTTTGTTTTGAAAGTAGCACAATGAAGGACTAATACTACCCATGATGCCATGGTTAATCACTATATATGAATTTCCCAAAATATAATCTTTACCATTCAAGAATTTGGTTTATGATTGTGATCACTTGGATGGTTTTCCTAGAGTTTGTGATTTGGAGAGGTTCGAGTGATGGGAATGAGTGTTTTCAGGGCTAATGCCAATTGGGTTGCCCATGTTTTGTTGTTTCTCATTGTATTTGTGGGTCTAGTGCCTTGTATTCATTGTGTGGATGGAGATGATTACAGTAAGACCGGTGACCCAGCTCTGCTTCCCGCTGTTACACAGGTTATCTATGGTCGCCTTTCCAATCTCACTAAAATTTTGACCCAGGACATTGTTAGCAATTTGGGATTTTGCATTAAGGATGTGTGAGTAATTTGATTTATTTATTTATTTAAAAAAAAATAGTTTGATGCTTTATTCCACTTGTTTTGTCCTGACCCACGATTTTTTTTTTTTTTTTTTTCTTTTTAGGAATACTGATTGGAATGGTGCATTCAATTATGCTGGGAAGTTGGATTTCTTGACTAATTGTATTAAGAAGACAAAAGGTATGATTCTCTGGGCAATTGCAAATGGATTTGCTGTCTTTGCAGAAATGTTGCACCCATGTACAATGATGCTTTAGAACTTTTTGTTAGGACATGTAGATTCATAAAATCTCTATATAACAAACAGGGAGCATTCTTGTTTTGCTAGAAACAAACAAGGGGCATTAAAAATGAAACAAAAGGCACAAATTTTCAGTTTATAAGAGACATAAGAATCTTATGGTAATAATATAACTTGTGAGAGGGAGGGTTGTTCATTACATCCCCAAAGCTATGAAAATTACTTTTCATTTGGTGCATATCGTGCGTTTGGATTAACTTTTTGCTCAAAGCTTATTTGATTATTTGTTGAAAGTTTGCAAAAGTATAGTTGTACCTAGAAAAAATGAGGCATTGAAGAACTATACATAAGAAAATAAGCTAATAAACTAACAGATAATAGCTAATCCAAATGCATCAGAATGGCTGGACCACCCTCATCTACAGTGCAGAATGTTAAGATCTAGCTAGTATCAAGATAGAACCAGGAACTAAAGGGCTACATAAAGTTTGTAGGCTAAGTAATCTGATCCTATATATTAACATCTCAACTTTCATTTCTTGTGGATTCCTTCCCTTCAAAGGAATACTCTTGCCTATGTCCTGATGATGGATGTTGATAAATTATAGATTGACCCAAAAGCTTAAACCGTTAAAAAATGATAAATTTAATCACTTAACCATTACTCTAACACTTTTACTCATGTGTGGACACGTGAGATTTTTAATAAGTGAATCCCAACACGTGAGATTTTTAACTTTTTAAATGAGAGGTAAAGTGGAGATAAGATTCAAACTTAGGAGCACCTGCTCTAATATCATGATAAATTATTAATTGTCCCAAAAGTTTAAGGTGTTAAGAAATGATGACTTTAATCACTTGACCATTATTCTAACAAATGTGAGCTACTTAACAGGAGATGTCACGCAGAGACTATGTACAGCAGCAGAAATAAAATTCTACTTCAGTAGTTTATTTGAGAGGGGGGCAGCAGATGACAATTACTTAAAACCTAACAAGAACTGCAATTTGACTTCATGGGCTTCTGGATGTGAGCCAGGTTGGGGTTGTAGTGTTGGCCAAGACCAGAAAGTTGATCTCAAAACTTCAAATAGTATGCCTTATAGAACTCAAGACTGTCAACCTTGTTGTGAGGGCTTCTTCTGTCCTGAGGGTCTTACTTGCATGATACGTAAGTATGTGATAAATTGATGGAACATAACTCATTGTTGGTGTTGAACTGTATCTAACAGTTTTTTTTTTGTTCTTTTTTCTTGTAAATAAGCTTGCCCATTAGGTTCTTACTGTCCGCTTGCAAAATTTAATAAAACGACTGGAATCTGTGACCCGTAAGTTTTTTAATCTAGTCTTGACATTCTTTATCTCCTATTCCAGAGGTTTCTTATGGTTTTGTACCATGCATTAATATTCATTAGTTGAGACAAATTTGCAGATACAGTTACCAAATGCCTCCTGGAAAACCCAATCATACTTGTGGGGGTGCTGACATTTGGGCTGATGTTGAAGGCAGCAGTGAAATTTTCTGTTCACCAGGATCTTACTGTCCAACTACCACACAAAAAGTTCCTTGCAGGAGCGGGTAGTGCTTTTATCTCAGAACTCACACAACCCATCTCATTTTTAGTATAGCGCTTGATACAAATCATTACAATATATTAACCATTTCTTTACTTATCAAAATAAATAAATAAATCAGTACAAGAATTTTTTTTTTTTCCCCAGTTTAATGTCTTTGGCATGACTTGATAATATAGAATTTCCTTCAACCCACCATGTGGCAATTCGAATGATAATCCATTTGTGCTTTTAGACACATAAATATGATATCAAATGATAATCACACAACCATGTGACTGGTTTAAATGACTTAATAGATTATGTGATTAAAGTACACATGGATAGTCATCTAAATGGCTAGATAATGGATAGGAGGAGATTCCTCCAAACTGGCTTTGTCCCTTAATAATATAGTGCAATTTTTCGGTTCTCTGTATCTGTTTGTACTAATATGATTTCCTCATGCAATTTCAGACATTACTGCAGGATGGGCGCCACTGCTGAAAAACGTAAGTTTTTTAATCTTTATGGTTTGTGCCATGTAACATGGCACTAATCTCAATTCTTCACTTGTGCACAAAATTTCATGGTCTTCTTGTTGTATGTAATCTATGTGTAAACAAGCTATCTTGGAGCTATCTTTTTCCCCAGCACATCTGTCTCATTTACTGTTATGATTGCTTTAGATGAGGAATTTGGGAAATGAAGATTTTTAAGCCTAACCCATGTCAATGGGTGTTAAAGGAGAACTCATTCATTTCTGAATGTCCTTCCTAGTATACTTGGTGAATTTCATACCTGTCTGGGGGAGAAATGTGTCAAACAAGCAAAAAGTGTCAGATTGTCACATCTCATATGGAGGAACTGGGCTCTTAAATACAGTAGATCTCATGATTAAATATATGCATTTGTATACTTTCAGATAAAGACATCAAGTTGTAACTTTATCTCTTTACTCGGATTATGTTATTTATTCTGATAATACGTAGTTTGGCTAGAGGAAGTTTGGATATAACCCAGGGTGTATTGTGATAAGATCAGTTTGATGCACCATATTATGTCTGTAATTGACATTTTCATTGATGATTCGCCTTTTTACTACTTGTTTACATGGATAATTAGTTTACTCAGTAAATTTACTCCATATCTTCAGTTTGAATGATTTGGTTCTTGTTAACCCTTTTGCAGGGTGCTTCAAGTTGACTACCTGTAATCCAAAAACGGCAAACCAAAATATTCATTTTTATGGGGTTATGCTTTTTGTAAGTAATTGCCCTTAGATAAAAGGTTGAACATTAATTTTTTAGATGGTTCAGTGTAACTTGTTGTTTCTTGAAACAAGAATACATACATACTTATTTGGAGAACAATATTTACAATCTCCCGAGTTTTCATTCAGCATTTCTAAAACCAAACATTTATCTGATCTGTTTGTTGAACATTATTTCTCCTGTGGGTCCAGCATTTTGAATTTGATGTGGTTAACTTGCCTATGCAGGCTGCTCTTTGCACTCTGCTGATCATCATATACAACTGTTCTGATCATGTTCTCACTCTTCGGGAAAAAAGAGAGGCTAAATCTAGGGAAGCTGCAGCCAGGCATGCACGAGAAACTGCACAGGCACGAGAAAGGTGGAAATCTGCAAAAGATACTGCCAAGAAGCGTGCAGTGGGGTTGCAAAATCAGTTATCCCGCACATTTTCTCGTAAAAAGTCTACAAGACAGTCGGGGGAGTTGAAGGTTTTAAGTCAAGCCAAACCTGCAACAGATGCTGCTCGTTTACCACCTTTGCCTTCAAGTTCTTTAAGCACATCTGGGCAATCTTCCGCAGCTCCCAAAGCAAAGAAAAAGGAACCGAGTAATCTCACAAAAATGTTGCATTCCTTTGAGGAAAATCCAGATAGTCATGAGGGCTTTAATCTGGAAATCGGGGACAAAAATATTAAAAAGAAGCTGCCAAAAGGTAAACAAATTCATACTCATAGCCAAATATTTAAGTATGCATATGGTCAACTGGAGAAGGAGAAAGCTATGCAACAGCAAAACAAGGACTTAACATTCTCAGGAGTAATTTCAATGGCTACCGGTAGTGAAACCAGAACTAGGCCTACGATTGAGGTGGCTTTTAAAGATCTAACTCTTACTTTAAAAGGGAAAAAAAAGCATTTGCTTAGGTGTGTCTCCGGGAAATTCATGCCAGGTCGAGTTTCAGCTGTCATGGGTCCTTCAGGGGCTGGAAAAACGACATTTCTTTCTTCTTTGGCTGGAAAAGTGACTGGATGCACCATGACAGGTTTAATTATCATAAATGGAAAAGATGAATCCATGCAATCGTATAAGAAAATTATTGGTTTTGTACCGCAAGATGATATTGTGCATGGGAACTTGACAGTAGAGGAGAATCTCCGATTTAGTGCAAACTGCAGGTATGTGATTTTTTGCCATGCAATCTATCTGCAATATTTGTTACCATTCTTGAATTCATATGTGGAATTCATTTATTGCTCATTATCAATAATGGTAGCAACTATTTGCCATGGAAATTTATAACTCATTATCACTATCAATGGTCTCAGAGATTATTACATATCAGGATATATCATTATATGTCAGAGATTATCACTTGCCAAAATTTTCTTCACTTTTTAACGGAAACTTAAAAACCTGATGGTATTAATTGTACTCCTTTCAATTTGACACACATGGTTTTGCCAAAAGATTGATTCCATTTCCTTCAGCAACGACTGCAATCACCTTACATTTCACAAGAGAGAGACTATTTTAATCAAACTCGGATTATTGCTGATTGGTCCAACCCCACAACTTAACTCAATTATGAGTCTATCAAGTGTGCGATTGGCATTAGCTTATTTGGCTATTTGCTGAACGCAAGCTAAAAATATACTTGCACTTTGAAAAATTGAAGTTTTATAAAACTGTTCATAAACAAAAAAATACTAAAAGCTAAACAAAAAGGCTGGACACAAACGGACTGCAAATATGCATCCCCCCTTGATGGATTTATCATATTCTGGAAATTGATGTTATAGGGGCATCTTTCTCCGTGTTTGTGGGCTGTAGCTTGGTTTTATGCCCCCTGCACAATGTGGGCTTTCAAAGAATTTTTTTTTTTTTTCTTCTTATAGTAATGCTGATATGAACTCTGATACCTAGTTACACACCACGGACAATTTTTTTTTTAGATGAATGTGCAATTTATTTCAAAAGAATTAAAAGTCATATACAACAAAGCACCTAAACCAAAGAGCTGAAAATAATCAGCTCTATTACAGCCTACCCCAAATCAATAAGAAACACTGAAACAAACAGGGGATCCACCTAAAGGATTGTCCCTAAGAACAGAATGAGAAACACCCCAAAAGCAACAAATGGCTCTGTTAATAACAGAGTTACAAAACCCTTTTTGAGATTGTAATCTGCACTTTACTTCATATTTGATCATCTTCAATATAACTTCCTCGGAGTTAATCCTTCCTTGATGAATCACTGCATTACACTGCTGCCATATGTAGTAAATACTTCACCATAGAGCTAGTTGACAAAACACAGCCTCTTCCCAACTTATGACTTCATTCCAGTGGAATTTTGGGTGTCTTACAAGGCACCAGTTTGAAAAAGGGCACTGGAAAAACAGGTGATCTTCGTCTTCTCTTCTACTCCTACGTAAAGCATATTGTGGATCAACATTGAGTCCCCAAAGAAATTTGTCCTCTGTTGCTAGTCTCTTCTGAATAGCCAGCCACCCTATAAAAGTATGCTTAGGGATATGCCTAGGAAACCAAACTAGTTTCCTACAGCTCACTTCTTGGTTTTTGCCTCTGATGTGATTCCAAGTTTCTGCACAAGAGTTATGCCCAGATTTGGACAGAATCGAACTGGCTTGTCTTCCTCTCCCAATATCCCCAAACCATGCTTGCTTTGTAGGTTCACTAAATTTTCTGATCTTGCAGGTTTCCAAATCCAGTTCTTTCCCTATAAGAAACTTGGGACCTTGGCATTGAAGTTAGTAGTTGCATCATATATAGCTCTATGTCCATATTTTTTATATAGAATACCATTTGGATGCTACCAATCATGCCAAAGAAATATATTTTTACCTGAACCTACTTCAAATTTAATGAAGGTTCTAGCCTCTTCTCGAATTTTTAGAATTTTCCTCTAACTCCAATGATAACTAGCCTATTCTTGAAGTTTTTGAATTTTCCTCTAACTCCATAAATAACTTCTTTATCCTAACATAATTTAGGGCGACTTGAACTCATGAACTTAGGATCAATCTCACTTGGGAAGTGCCATCCCCCACCCTCCTACTAGCTGGGGTGCCATTAGACCAACTGGTAAATGTATCAGAAGTATTACACCATTCAATTTCAGTAATTAGAGCCTTAAACTCAAAAACTATATTAGTAAAAGATATGATATAACCAAAATAAGTAAGCCTACAAGAGCCTTGTAGGTCAACTGGTTGGCACCTCCTGGTATTTCCAAAACATCTAGGCTACAAATCCCTCTTACCCCGTTGTAATTAACGAATTATCAAAAAAAAAAAAAAGAACACCAAGAACCTTGTAGCTCAGTTGCTTGGAACCACTTAATGTTTCCAAGACATCTAGAGTTCAAATCCCCTCTCCCCAATTGTAACTATTGAATTATCCAAAAAAAAGAAAAGAAAAAGTAAGCCTTCAAATTTTTTAATGTCTAGAGTTTCATACTTTATTTAAAATCTCTGACAAGACACAATTTGGAGCACATGATGTGTCTCAAACAAATATCCCTGCATAATTTCAACAGTGAGAGCCTTATACTTTTGTGGAGATCCTAGTTATTATAATTTTATTACCATATGTTTCACTTTACAAATCCATGTTGTCAATTAATTGATATGTCATGCTGAACCAAACATATTCTTTTCTAATGCCTATTTATGATTAAATATCGTTTTTCTTGCCACTGATTCTTCACTCTACAATTTGACTTCCAAATTAAATTGATTGATATCTGGAATTTATTTAGTTCCATTCTCATTGTTCTTTCATTTCTATTTCCGGACTCCTTGATACCGTAGACTATCTGCTGACTTGCCCAAACCCGATAAGGTTCTAGTTGTTGAAAGAGTCATTGAGTGCTTGGGACTTCAGGCAGTGAGGGATTCTCTAGTTGGAACAGTGGAGAAGCGAGGAATCTCTGGAGGCCAGAGGAAACGTGTAAATGTGGGGCTAGAGATGGTCATGGAACCTTCATTGTTGATCTTGGATGAGCCAACAACTGGTCTGGACAGTTCATCTTCTCAGTTACTTCTTAGAGCACTTCGACGTGAAGCTCTTGAAGGGGTAAACATCTGCATGGTTCTTCACCAACCGAGGTATGCTCTTTTTTTCTCTAAAATTTTTTTGTGGTCTACATAAATGGCCAACAAATAATTGTTCTTTTAAAACTAAAATGATGACATGTTTGTCCTTTTTCTTTTTGTCTTGCTCGTCTTTCAGTGTTTATGCATAACTTGTCACAAATTGCAATCAAAGAATTTTACTGAAAGCTTTATATACACATCCGAGTTCTCTATTTTACTATTTCGCACAACAACAAAAAAAGGCATAGGTTTTAATGGTGAGCTACTGGCGAAAAGGATCACAACAAGAGGTTCATTAGGTCCCGAGATGGAGTTAGGATTTTTTGTTTGGGGGGGGGCCAAATTTTGGTATCAATATATTAGTTTCGAGTGAAAATACACAAATATAAACATTAAAATCTTGATACTAGAGTAGGTCATAATTTATAAATATATTGTATATAAAATTAACAAATTTCAAATATATATATTCGCAAGATAATTTTTTAGGAGAACTTATCATCTTTTAAACTCCAATGTATATACAAAAGCTGTCTAATTTGATATTAAACATGTACAAAATACGAATTAGAGAAACCAAAAACTACCTTGTCTCTATAACTACTAGACCAATTGACAAATTCTATTGGTTTTTAAGAGCATTATTGTACTTATCAAAAATAAATAAGAGCATTATTGGACTAACTCAAACATTTAGGGAGGCCAACTTCTATTTTTGTAGCTAAATATTTAAAGTTTTAATACTTATACATAATATAAAATAATTTTTTAAAATTTTGGAGGGGCCATGGACCCCCCAAGCCATGCTATAGCTCCGCCCCTGATTAGGTCTTTATATTTTGGTTACTGTCCATGGTAGTGAATTTTATTGTCCATGTTAGTATAGTATTTCCAATCAATTAACTATGGAAATAAATTCAATGAATTTTTGGACTTCATGTGGGATTTCTGTTAAGTAATTTATAATTGGCTCGTTCAACCATGTTATCAGCGTTGTTTTCTCTTCCTCTTAATAGATTTATGAAGGAACAGAGTCACATATTTATTTTTCTTTTTCATGACTAGTTCAGTAAAAATTTGAGGTTGATTCTTTTCCCCCCCTCTTCTCCCATACAGTTATTCTTTATTCAAGATGTTTGATGATATAATACTTTTAGCCAAAGGTGGTCTTACTGCATATCATGGACCTGTAAAGAAAGTTGAAGAATACTTTGCTGGCCTTGGGATCACTGTACCAGAGCGTGTTAATCCTCCAGATCACTTCATTGACATTTTGGAAGGTATAGTGAAACCAAACTCTAGTGTGACTCCTGAACAGCTTCCTGTCAGATGGATGCTTCACAATGGGTACCCAGTACCCCCAGATATGCTGCAACTTGTTGATGAACTTGCAGCACCCTCAACTAGCTCAAATCCTGGCGATGGAGCTACCGAACAATCTTTTGCTGGGGATTTCTGGGAGGATATGAAGTCTACTGTTGAGCTGAAACGAGATCATATACAGCATAATTTCTTAAGGTCCAAGGACTTATCCAACCGACAAACTCCTGGTGTAGCCCGGCAATACAAATACTTCCTTGGGAGGTATAATCCACCATTCTTTTCTGATTTGGATAAATAAAGCAACCAAAATTTTTCTACTTTCTGAAACTGGTTAGATAAAAATGAACCAATAACTCTTAGATTCCTATTCCACACAAGCCAATCAGCTTTGCTTGTGTCTATAGCGAAAGTAATTTGGAAAGATAGATGAGAGGTTAACTACACATCTATGTGCAGCTTTCTCCTGGAAGGTACAGTTTTGATTGGTCATCCTCGAAAACTTTAGCATTGAATTTGAAATTGATCTGCTAGTTAAGCTGTTCAGTTTTAAAGATATAACTCACAATTTCTATTTATACAAGGGAGTTGGTTATCCTTCTTTGACTTCCATCAACTATCAAGCTTGCTACACAAATTTCTTAACATATGGTCAAATGTTTCAGGGTTGGTAAGCAGCGACTACGAGAAGCTAGATTAGAAGTAGTTGATTACCTGATTTTATTACTTGCTGGAGCCTGTTTGGGAACTCTTGCTAAAGTGAGCGATGAAACATTTGGGTCCCTCGGCTATACTTACTCTGTCATTGCTGTTTGTAAGTCTGAAAATGCAAACTTGCTAGCTATTTCATGTTGATGTTCCATAGAAAATGAGATTGAATTGGTGTTACTTCCAACACCTTTGCTGAATTACATCATGCTAGTATCACTTGAAATCACATGTATTGCATTACAGGAGAGTCAAACCTGAGAGGCTGAGACACCTGGTTTTAATCCAGTGCCTTAGCCAACTGTCCTACTGGCACTGGTTTACTTTGCCTCTTCTAAATCTTTACAATTTCAAATGAAAATTTATCATCCCCACCCCCCTCCCTTTTAAATATAAGTAGCAATCTGTTATCTCCCTTATGAAGTACATATTATCTTGCAAAAAATTAGAATGTACAAATCAATTATGTTGTCATAACTCATAAAGTAGATTTTTTTACTTCTTTCTTATGGTATATCTTTAATTGTCCATTTTCAGCACTACTAAGCAAGATTTCCGCATTGAGAACATTTTCTCTGGACAAATTACACTACTGGAGAGAGAGTGCATCTGGGATGAGCAGTCTGGCCTATTTTCTGTCCAAAGACACAGTTGATCATTTCAGTACATTCATCAAGCCTTTGGTTTATCTGTCCATGTTCTATTTCTTCAACAATCCAAGATCATCCTTTGCGGATAATTACATTGTTTTGCTCTGCCTAGTTTACTGTGTAACAGGCATCGCTTATATACTTGCCATCTACCTTGAACCTAGTCCTGCCCAACTGGTATATACTGGAAGATGACATTAATCAACTCATTGTGTATAATATGTAATTTTTCACTCTGTCTGTCTCTTTTCTAACAAGTGTTCTAATTCATTTTCCCCTTGCAGTGGTCAGTGCTTCTTCCTGTTGTTTTAACTCTTATTGCGGCCCAGGATACAGACAGTGTTTTTGTGAAGCATCTAGGAAATTTGTGCTACACAAAGTGGGCTTTAGAAGCTTTTGTAATTGCAAATGCTGAAAGGTTTGTTGTGACTATGTTCCTCCTCCCCTCCTCCCTCCTCCTCCATGTAATGGATTCACACTCACTCAGATATGAACTTGGCAACCTAGTGCATGCACAGACAATCATGCAAAACTGGATATTGTTACCGGGAATTCAGCCCAAATTTGCTTAAAACCTCATTGTGTCATTTTATATGGAATAATGGCATCAGTGAATATTTTAATTGGGATACAATGCTCAGAATTGCAATTTAGACATATAAGGGAGGAAACTAAGTGGTAATGAGTTCTTTCTATGTGGTTCCTTTGTGCTGTCTTCTGTTGACTTCTTAAGGCTGCATTTTGGTTAACGAAAAAGTTGCTCCTGGCATTTTCCAGGTTTATGCACATTGCCTTTTAAATACCTAATAGAAGAAATTAGTTTTATCATCCAAGAAAGCCTCTCCTAGATACTGTAAAATGCTAATTTCCTGAAAATGTGGAATATTCAGTACCTATCTATTGAATATGTAAGAGTTACTTCAATAATAGCTACTCAGATATAGAGAATTTATTAGTGACTATAGGTTTGCTTACAAAATTATTTACTCTAAATTACCAAGAGAATGCTACAACTTGCTGCCTACTATTAATGGAACTATGCCTGGAGATTCAATAGAGATTCAGTGGCAAGACAAGAAAAATATCAGAAATTTTAACTGAATGATCTGAATATCATTGTATTTCAGTGGCGTTGACACAGAAGTGATGATTCATACTTGACATGATGTAAGTCTTTTGGATTTGATTAGGTTATTTTAGGTATCATTGAAGCTCAGCAGTGTTCTCAAAGAAATTAGACCACTCTCACTCAGAACTTGTGTTTGGGTTATATCTTTCTGTCATTGAACTCCTCTGTACAGTTTCATATCTATGCATGTGAGCTATAACTTGCTTCTACATCATACTCTTTTGACTCATATAAGATCTCGACGTAACTTGAGGAAACATTGCTTCATAGTAATTATCTTAAGATTGTACATCTCTAATCAACTATATTACGTAGCCAGTTTTGCCATGTAAGAGTTTTATCTGCTGTGTTCCTCAGGTACTCTGGAGTGTGGCTGATTACTCGATGCAGTTCATTAATGCAAAGTGGCTATGATCTCCATGATTGGAATCGTTGTTTAATTTACCTCATTATTACTGGAATCATTAGCCGTGTCGCGGCATTCTTTTGTATGGTAACCTTTCAGAAGAAGTGATTTTGGACATGCTCTTTTTACTGCTGTCCTAGTGTACAAATTTTAGAAGTCAATTTTGGTACCCTTATATCATAGAGGCTCACAGTGGGATCCAAAACTGTCAGTGATGAAAGAAAATTCCCTTTAGGAATAGGAATTGATGACTAACAATTAAGCAGAATCATGTAAATCAAGTCTCATGATCCAGTTTAGGATTTTTAGGATTTATGGTCATTTCCTTTTGTACTTTAGTATGTTTATTTGTAGATAATTAGAAAACTGACACGTTTATTTGTAGGTAATTAAAAATGATGTTTATTTGAGACTCTATTTAATTTTTACTCCCCGACTCACTCTCTCTCTCTATCATTAGGGCATGACAGGATGGCCCATAAAGCAATTAAACGCTACTTGTTGTATCTTGTTTGGGTTCTCTCTCTCTCTCTCTCTCTCTCTCTCATTTTTTTTATTTGGATAATTTCATAGTGGGTGGAAAGGAGATTTAAATTCTAGACGTTCTCAATGAAAATGCTAAGAAGTGTCAATTGAGTTATAAAGTTTTTGGTAAAAATTTTATTTATCTTTGAATTATTAAAAAACGTTTTTTTTTTTGTCCCTATTTTCACCCTTAAACTACTGAAAAAATCTCTTAAAAAGGTTTAGAGAAAAAATGCGAAATGTATAAAGTTGAAGGATGAAAAAAGAGAAATTCCTACAAATTTTATGGACATAAACAATATTTTAACCAAATATATGAATCTCATTCTAATTGCGTGTCTCCATTTGGATGGGGTGGACTTATAATAATTGATTTCTTTTGGTTTATCAAGGAAGAGATCAACAGAAATCAATAGGGAAATAAAAGAGTAATGAACTTCTTAGAGCACTTCGACGTGAAGCTCTTGAAGGGGTAAACATCTGCATGGTTCTTCACCAACCGAGGTATGCTCTTTTTTTCTCTAAAATTTTTTTGTGGTCTACATAAATGGCCAACAAATAATTGTTCTTTTAAAACTAAAATGATGACATGTTTGTCCTTTTTCTTTTTGTCTTGCTCGTCTTTCAGTGTTTATGCATAACTTGTCACAAATTGCAATCAAAGAATTTTACTGAAAGCTTTATATACACATCCGAGTTCTCTATTTTACTATTTCGCACAACAACCAAAAAAGGCATAGGTTTTAATGGTGAGCTACTGGCGAAAAGGATCACAACGAGAGGTTCATTAGGTCCAGGGATGGAGCTAGGATTTTTTGTTTGGGGGGGCCAAATTTTGGTATCAATATATTAGTTTCGAGTGAAAATAAACTATCGTACATGTACGTAAACGTACATACACAAATATAAACATTAAAATTTTGATACTAGAGTAGGTCATAATTTATAAATATATTGTATATAAAATTAACAAATTTCAAATATATATATTCGCAAGATAATTTTTTAGGAGAACTTATCATCTTTTAAACTCCAATGTGTATACAAAAGCTGTCTAATTTGATATTAAACATGTACAAAATACGAATTAGAGAAACCAAAAACTACCTTGTCTCTATAACTACTAGACCAATTGACAAATTCTATTGGTTTTTAAGAGCATTATTGTACTTATCAAAAATAAATAAGAGCATTATTGGACTAACTCAAACATTTAGGGAGGCCAACTTCTATTTTTGTAGCTAAATATTTAAAGTTTTAATACTTATACATAATATAAAATAATTTTTTAAAATTTTGGAGGGGCCATGGACCCCCCAAGCCATGCTATAGCTCCGCCCCTGATTAGGTCTTTATATTTTGGTTACTGTCCATGGTAGTGAAGTTTTATTGTCCATGTTAGTATAGTATTTCCAATCAATTAACTATGGAAATAAATTCAATGAATTTTTGGACTTCATGTGGGATTTCTGTTAAGTAATTTATAATTGGCTCGTTCAACCATGTTATCAGCGTTGTTTTCTCTTCCTCTTAATAGATTTATGAAGGAATAGAGTCACATATTTATTTTTCTTTTTCATGACTAGTTCAGTAAAAATTTGAGGTTGATTCTTTTCCCCCCTTCTCCCATACAGTTATTCTTTATTCAAGATGTTTGATGATATAATACTTTTAGCCAAAGGTGGTCTTACTGCATATCATGGACCTGTAAAGAAAGTTGAAGAATACTTTGCTGGCCTTGGGATCACTGTACCAGAGCGTGTTAATCCTCCAGATCACTTCATTGACATTTTGGAAGGTATAGTGAAACCAAAATCTAGTGTGACTCCTGAACAGCTTCCTGTCAGATGGATGCTTCACAATGGGTACCCAGTACCCCCAGATATGCTGCAACTTGTTGATGAACTTGCAGCACCCTCAACTAGCTCAAATCCTGGCGATGGAGCTACCGAACAATCTTTTGCTGGGGATTTCTGGGAGGATATGAAGTCTACTGTTGAGCTGAAACGAGATCATATACAGCATAATTTCTTAAGGTCCAAGGACTTATCCAACCGACAAACTCCTGGTGTAGCCCGGCAATACAAATACTTCCTTGGGAGGTATAATCCACCATTCTTTTCTGATTTGGATAACTAAAGCAACCAAAATTTTTCTACTTTCTGAAACTGGTTAGATAAAAATGAACCAATAACTCTTAGATTCCTATTCCACACAAGCCAATCAGCTTTGCTTGTGTCTATAGCGAAAGTAATTTGGAAAGATAGATGAGAGGTTAACTACACATCTATGTGCAGCTTTCTCCTGGAAGGTACAGTTTTGATTGGTCATCCTCGAAAACTTTAGCATTGAATTTGAAATTGATCTGCTAGTTAAGCTGTTCAGTTTTAAAGATATAACTCACAATTTCTATTTATACAAGGGAGTTGGTTATCCTTCTTTGACTTCCATCAACTATCAAGCTTGCTACACAAATTTCTTAACATATGGTCAAATGTTTCAGGGTTGGTAAGCAGCGACTACGAGAAGCTAGATTAGAAGTAGTTGATTACCTGATTTTATTACTTGCTGGAGCCTGTTTGGGAACTCTTGCTAAAGTGAGCGATGAAACATTTGGGTCCCTCGGCTATACTTACTCTGTCATTGCTGTTTGTAAGTCTGAAAATGCAAACTTGCTAGCTATTTCATGTTGATGTTCCATAGAAAATGAGATTGAATTGGTGTTACTTCCAACACCTTTGCTGAATTACATCATGCTAGTATCACTTGAAACCACATGTATTGCATTACAGGAGAGTCAAACCTGAGAGGCTGAGACACCTGGTTTTAATCCAGTGCCTTAGCCAACTGTCCTACTGGCACTGGTTTACTTTGCCTCTTCTAAATCTTTACAATTTCAAATGAAAATTTATCATCACCACTCCCCTCCCTTTTAAATATAAGTAGCAATCTGTTATCTCCCTTATGAAGTACATATTATCTTGCAAAAAATTAGAATGTACAAATCAATTATGTTGTCATAACTCATAAAGTAGATTTTTTTACTTCGTCCTTTCTTATGGTATATCTTTAATTGTCCATTTTCAGCACTACTAAGCAAGATTTCCGCATTGAGAACATTTTCTCTGGACAAATTACACTACTGGAGAGAGAGTGCATCTGGGATGAGCAGTCTGGCCTATTTTCTGTCCAAAGACACAGTTGATCATTTCAGTACATTCATCAAGCCTTTGGTCTATCTGTCCATGTTCTATTTCTTCAACAATCCAAGATCATCCTTTGCGGATAATTACATTGTTTTGCTCTGCCTAGTTTACTGTGTAACAGGCATCGCTTATATACTTGCCATCTACCTTGAACCTAGTCCTGCCCAACTGGTATATACTGGAAGATGACATTAATCAACTCATTGTGTATAATATGTAATTTTTCACTCTGTCTGTCTCTTTTCTAACAAGTGTTCTAATTCATTTTCCCCTTGCAGTGGTCAGTGCTTCTTCCTGTTGTTTTAACTCTTATTGCGGCCCAGGATACAGACAGTGTTTTTGTGAAGCATCTAGGAAATTTGTGCTACACAAAGTGGGCTTTAGAAGCTTTTGTAATTGCAAATGCTGAAAGGTTTGTTGTGACTATGTTCCTCCTCCCCTCCTCCCTCCTCCTCCATGTAATGGATTCACACTCAGATATGAACTTGGCAACCTAGTGCATGCACAGACAATCATGCAAAACTGGATATTGTTACCGGGAATTCAGCCCAAATTTGCTTAAAACCTCATTGTGTCATTTTATATGGAATAATGGCATCAGTGAATATTTTAATTGGGATACAATGCTCAGAATTGCAATTTAGACATATAAGGGAGGAAACTAAGTGGTAATGAGTTCTTTCTATGTGGTTCCTTTGTGCTGTCTTCTGTTGACTTCTTAAGGCTGCATTTTGGTTAACGAAAAAGTTGCTCCTGGCATTTTCCAGGTTTATGCACATTGCCTTTTAAATACCTAATAGAAGAAATTAGTTTTATCATCCAAGAAAGCCTCTCCTAGATACTGTAAAATGCTAATTTCCTGAAAATGTGGAATATTCAGTACCTATCTATTGAATATGTAAGAGTTACTTCAATAATAGCTACTCAGATATAGAGAATTTATTAGTGACTATAGGTTTGCTTACAAAATTATTTACTCTAAATTACCAAGAGAATGCTACAACTTGCTGCCTACTAATTAATGGAACTATGCCTGGAGATTCAATAGAGATTCAGTGGCAAGACAAGAAAAATATCAGAAATTTTAACTGAATGATCTGAATATCATTGTATTTCAGTGGCGTTGACACAGAAGTGATGATTCATACTTGACATGATGTAAGTCTTTTGGATTTGATTAGGTTATTTTAGGTATCATTGAAGCTCAGCAGTGTTCTCAAAGAAATTAGACCACTCTCACTCAGAACTTGTGTTTGGGTTATATCTTTCTGTCATTGAACTCCTCTGTACAGTTTCATATCTATGCATGTGAGCTATAACTTGCTTCTACATCATACTCTTTTGACTCATATAAGATCTCGATGTAACTTGAGGAAACATTGCTTCATAGTAATTATTTTAAGATTGTACATCTCTAATCAACTATATTACATAGCCAGTTTTGCCATGTAAGAGTTTTATCTGCTGTGTTCCTCAGGTACTCTGGAGTGTGGCTGATTACTCGATGCAGTTCATTAATGCAAAGTGGCTATGATCTCCATGATTGGAATCGTTGTTTAATTTACCTCATTATTACTGGAATCATTAGCCGTGTCGCGGCATTCTTTTGTATGGTAACCTTTCAGAAGAAGTGATTTTGGACATGCTCTTTTTACTGCTGTCCTAGTGTACAAATTTTAGAAGTCAATTTTGGTACCCTTATATCATAGAGGCTCACAGTGGGATCCAAAACTGTCAGTGATGAAAGAAAATTCCCTTTAGGAATAGGAATTGATGGCTAACAATTAAGCAGAATCATGTAAATCAAGTCTCATGATCCAGTTTAGGATTTTTAGGATTTATGGTCATTTCCTTTTGTACTTTAGTATGTTTATTTGTAGATAATTAGAAAACTGACACGTTTATTTGTAGGTAATTAAAAATGATGTTTATTTGAGACTCTATTTAATTTTTACTCCCCGACTCACTCTCTCTCTCTATCATTAGGGCATGACAGGATGGCCCATAAAGCAATTAAACGCTACTTGTTGTATCTTGTTTGGGTTCTCTCTCTCTCTCTCTCTCTCTCTCTCATTTTTTTTATTTGGATAATTTCATAGTGGGTGGAAAGGAGATTTAAATTCTAGACGTTCTCAATGAAAATGCTAAGAAGTGTCAATTGAGTTATAAAGTTTTTGGTAAAAATTTTATTTATCTTTGAATTATTAAAAAACGTTTTTTTTTTTGTCCCTATTTTCACCCTTAAACTACTGAAAAAATCTCTTAAAAAGGTTTAGAGAAAAAATGCGAAATGTATAAAGTTGAAGGATGAAAAAAGAGAAATTCCTACAAATTTTATGGACATAAACAATATTTTAACCAAATATATGAATCTCATTCTAATTGCGTGTCTCCATTTGGATGGGGTGGACTTATAATAATTGATTTCTTTTGGTTTATCAAGGAAGAGATCAACAGAAATCAATAGGGAAATAAAAGAGTAATGGTAGTCCCTCTATATTACACACTCACTGTGCATACATGCGGCCACATGAACTGAAATCATGTTTTAATTGAAATTGTTTTTAAAACATAATCTTAATAGAAAATGTATATGGAGTGTGCAATAACAAGTGCGTAATAAAATTTTCCGTAAATAAAATAGTTCTTGGTTGAATTAATTAAAGGAACCAGCCCATGGGCTTCAGTAAGTTAGAGAGGTACTGCATAGATACTGTCACTATTCAAAAACATCAGTTGGTTTAGGTGGTTTTCGACTGTCGTAATAAGATGTTCAAGGCATTCAAATGGTCCAAACTTGATGCAAACCATACCAAGAAAAAATAATGAGAGAAAAAAACCAACAGAGATATCCCTTATCATCACAAAAACCTTGCAAATCACTGAAACTAAACTCCTTACAAAATACAATGTCCCATCCCCCATACAATGTGAGAACATTGCAGAGAAATCCCAATCACATAGATGTTAATGGAGGGAATCCAACTCTAACATATATATGTAATGTTGTACACCAGAGAATGTCATCTCACCCTCCACTGTATGAAGTATAAACCATCAAAACAAAAATTATGTCAACCGCAAAAATGTCATGCATCAACACACAAGATGGCTAGCAAGACTTATATTAGATCAATATTGCTCGGCACTTCATCAATATGAGTATCGTAGTACTGCTCTAAGTCTTGTAGGATTCTGATTTCATCAGCTTTGGCCAAGTTATTGCAACAACCTGCAAACATCAAAAAGTCAGTTTCGACGACAATGCCCAGATCAACTACAAGATAGAGAGAGACAGATGACGAATACAATAACATTAGCTAGCAGACTAGTTAGCAAGAAATGAATAAGGGTGACAAACATGGAAAAAAGAGAATTTGAGACAATCAAAATGCAAAAATATTTCCACAACGCAAAATATTGATTCTAAGTGTCCATTTGGAAACAGCTAATTTAGCTGAAACTGAAAACTTTTTGTTAAAAGTACTGTAGATAAAGATAAAAGTTAACTGAAATAGTAAAGTGATACTCATGAATGGTAGCAAAAATAAGCTGGCAAAAATAATCAATGCCAAATGCACACTAAATTGCAAAATCAAGCAAAATGTAATTTGCACTAAAAGGTTAAGTGGCATCCATTAACAGTTAATTGAACTTGTAAGTTTACCAGTAGTTTCAATTTTTCATTCACAAGCAATATATATTTTTACTGTTTGTTTAATTTTGTAGTCAGAAACAAAATGTTGTTTATCTTTTCAATTTTGCACGTTAGAAGCAATATGATGTGCTTTGAATATCTTTCATGCAGAGAAAAAAAAAAATTGACAGTCAACTCCTTGCACAGAAGAAGGTCAAGAAGCGTCACCAATTTCTGAATTCATCCATGATAATTGATCCATATATAACATAATAGAATAAATATTTACCTTTCTTCCTTGAGGACCAGAACGACCAATCCTACGAATGTAAAGCTCAGGATTGTTTGGAAGGTCATAATTGATCACCAGGAGAGGAACCTGGCAAGAGAAAAATGAAGATAACATGAATGGAGAAGTATAAACACCACAAGTCATTCTTCCACATAAAACTACATGACCACAAATACAAATATAATATACAAGTGAATACATATTGCGGTTATGGAAGCTCAAATGCACAAGATGTGATCATTCTTGTGTAGAACAGAAAACTTAATGAGTAAAATGACAACAAAGAATTATAATCTTTGCCTATGGAGGACAAAACTCAGAATATACAATTTACGGACCTTGCTTAGAAGATCATTTCCCAAAACCCTCCACATTTATATATATATATATATATATTACATTCAAATACAAACACACATCAACACATGACTACATGAAACACACCTAACTATTGTAAGTTACACTTACACACACCACCAGTGGGTTTTAAACCCACAACCTTACCCTCACTCAGGTTTGTATGAGGAGGAAGTGTTATTTGAGTCAAGGCACTTTGTTACTGACAGTGTTTTAGCAATGGCAACTTAAGGTTTTCTCATTTACCATTACAAATTTTAGCTTGTTGCAGAATAGTAATACATCACCAAGAGCCTTGTAGCTCAACTAGTACTGCATGATATTTCAAATTCTCCTTCCCTTCGTTGTAACTAATTATTTAAAAGAACATATAGTGCCTGCAACTGCAGAACAAGTTCAGTTTGTTAAGTTCAAGGTCTAGCTTTCGATCCTTGGGCCAGTTCCAACTCCTCCTCAAGGTCTTCCTGTTCAGATAATACATTCAACCAACTGCAAGAGCAATACCCAAGAGTCAGAATACGAAGTGATGCGAGAATAGTTCATAATCCTGAAGATGAAATTCTATTAGGAGAAACAAGTCCCCAAAGCTAATTAATGTAAAATATAACAGAGAGGACTAGAAATTCTAATATCTGCAAGAGATGCAATTTTTGCACACTTGAGGATCCATAGCTGACCCCAAAAACTTTTGGGACTTAGGTTTTGTTGTTGTTGTTGTATGTTGTTGCAAGAGATGAAACTTATGCACACTTGAACTCAAATTTAACTATTTATGAGTATCATAACAAAATATAACTGATTGATAGAAAAGATGAACTGCATACCCTTTTGCTCTGGTACACTCCCATTGGTGATAATAATGTGGGACTGAAACTTCTCCCTTTCGAAGAGAACTCCTATCTAAGCCCATAAATAGTTTCTACTAGAGATGCAAAACAAACTAAATATGTGTTGCTAACTCATATTAGCTCTCTTCTTTCTCTTTTTACTGCCAGCAGAAATGTGAAACTGAATTCTTTTTGTGGTCTAGAATCCTTTAAACGGTTATTGGTGATGAACCCTCCAAATCTAAGGCCTGGCAGTATGAAGGCTGCTCACAAGTGAAGAATATACTCTATCATCAGGTGTAAGGCCCGACTTCATCATCTCATCATACAATCTAAAAGCTTCATCTGATCTCCCCTCCTTAGATAAGCCTGAGATCATTGCTGTGTAAGTGACTACAGTCCGAACTAAACCCTTCCAAGACATTTCATCAAACAGTTTTAGTGCCATATCTACCTTCCCATGAACACTTTCCCCATGTATAAGAGATGTGTATGTATATGTGTCCAGCTTTATACCCTTATCTTCCATCTCATCTTTTAGCCTATGAGCTTCTTTCATCTTTCCTTCCTTGCTATACCCATCAATTAAAGCATTGTATGTAACTGTATTTGGTTTCACTCCCTTCTTTTCCATCTCACTGAACACCCTCTTTGCCTCTACAAAGTTTCCTTCTTTGCAATATATGTCAATCAAGGTAGTCAAAGTCACTGTATTTGGAGCCACACCCGTTTCTACCATTGTGAATAACAATGTTTTCGCTTCCTCATGCCGATTCAATTTACACAACCCTCCAGCAATTATGTTATAAGTAAATGTATCAGCCTCAAGTCCTTTATTTTCCATGACACCCTTCAATCTTAGAGCTTCATTTATCATCCCCCTTTTGCAATACCCATCCATCAATGTATTAAATACCACTTGATTCAGGTCAAGTCCTTTGCTTTGCATCTCATTTACCAAGATTTCCGCCGCTTCCATCTGCCCTGCCTTGCATGAACCATTAATTAGAGCGCCATAAGTATGCACATTAGGAACAAGGTCTCTCTCAGTTAATTCATCAAACAACACAAATGCCCTTTTCATATTTCCTAATCTACAATTCCAACTGATAATTGAAGTATAAACATGAACATCTGCTTTTATCCCTTTCTTACACATTTCCTCAAACAACCTCTCTGCCTCTTCAATCTTGCCACAACTCGAATACAATTCAATCAAAATTGTATAAGTTGCTACATTGTAAGCCACTTGATCCCTCTCCATCATGCTCAACATCTCATTCACACCCCCAAAATCCTTTCTTTCAACGTATGCATTCACAAATGTGTTGTAAGTGATGACATTGGGTTTAATCCCTCTACCAACAATTTCAGCCATCAACTCCCTACCCCTTTCAACCTCTCCTCTCCTACACAACCCATCAATCACACTAGTCATTGCATAAACCGTAATCTCAACACCCGACTCAACCATTCGACGAAAAAACTCGAAACACAACTCCACCCTATCACACCTCTTCAAAGCAAGCAAAAGCACAAAGCAAGACCTTTCCTCAATCTCAAACCCATTCTTCTCCATATAATCAAACACCCCTACAGCCTCTTCAAACATTCTATTATCTGAGTAAACCCTCATTAGCATATCACACAATTTCCCAACAAATTTAGGCTCGTTAAACCCATCCTCCTCAACCAACGAAACAATAATGGAAACCGGACATCGGAGATTATCATCAGCCACAATACAATTCAATATATTCTTCATTTCAGCAAACTTTCGAGCCCCATGTAACCTACAAACAAGAGTTATATGGGCTCGAAGATCGAGTTTTTGCGGAGTTAAAGATTGATTTTTTTGCAAAAAATTGAAGAAACTCAAGCAAGAACGAGGTGGGACATGTGGGTTTGAGAGAACAAGGTGGATTATATGGGAATCGAGATTGGAGAGCAGGGATGGTGTGGCCTGAAGGGGTTTAAGGCCCGAGCTCACAAGGGTTTTAGCTAGATTTTCGGCAATTATTTCTTGGTTCGATATCAAAGTGGGGTTTGAGGGGATGACTTTGTTGAAGGTTTTCAAGAGCTTTGCGATCGACATTTTCTATGACAGAAATGGAAGAAAGCTACAACTGAACTGGTTGCACACTTGCTCAAAGGCTCAAGTCGATGACAATGCTAAATTACCATTATACCCATTTTATGCGAGTTTTTTCTTTTCATAGTACTTAAGTTTTAATTCCAGTATTATATTATATATATTAGTAAATTATTTTTAAAAAAAATTTATAAAAAAAATGAAAAAGCCACTAATTTTGTTGACAATTTTTTCAATTCTCCATAAAATATTTCCAAAAATGAATGATTAATATGTGCCTTAAGGGCATACATTAACTAGACTCATGAAATATTAGGATTGATGCTCAGCTGGAGAGGTGAGCGATCATTGTAGAGGCTCAAGCAGTGTCTTGGTAGTGAAAGGACTTGACTTGGGGCATATGCAGATTTGCTTTTTAGTTGTTGAATGACAGAGGTAGCTACTATGGATGTGGTGTTCTTGCCATATGGTTAGGTTTCTGGTATTTTAAATGACTGATGGAAATTTGCTGTTACAGCTTTTGTCTCTTGAAGATGAATTTACCTCTAGCTAGCTGTAGCTTCAAATCTGGAGGGTGTCCCAACTTGACCTTAAGCTGGCTGTTCAAGAATTCAAGCTAGCCTAGAATAGAACTCAAGTTCTTCAAAATGTTAATATGTATGTTATGTTGTAAGGTAAAATTGTGTTCTTCAAGTGAGTGTGTATCTATTTCTCTACAGCTTCTTAGCAAGTATTATAACATCTTAATTTGAAACGAGCTACGTAATTTTATTTTTCAGATAAGTTCCTATTTGTCACATGCACTACCTTTTTTCTAAGACCAATTACTTGTTTGCTGTTGAGAAATTGTGAGCATTTCGAGGCAGTTTGGAATGGATGGGAATATAAAAGGGTCTCCTTCTAAGCTACTGAGGTGAACAATCAAGGTTCACTAGTACTATGCAAAGGATTTAAGGTCAAATTATTAGTTGTAATGCATGTATATGTACCAATACTTTAATGTTACTTCAGGTTTTCACTTTTCACAGCTCCTTCAGTGAGATCACAACAGGTTCGCAAATGCCAATGGCACCTTCAGTCTTCTTACTATTGATGTTTTGGAAAGCTAATCCCCAGACTAGGAATCTGTGAAGAAATGAATCTGAAGGGCCATCACTAACAAAAAAAAAAAAAAATGTAGTGACAAAAAGGGGATGGGAAATGCAACACATGGGCTACAACATTATCGCAAATTCAGGCCATGATAACAAACTAGTTAAGGAAAAAGAGAAATAGGGATCATTCTGCTTGTTGGGTTATGTGAAGC
The DNA here is from genome assembly GCF_002906115.3 of Quercus suber. Classification (NCBI taxonomy): domain Eukaryota; kingdom Viridiplantae; phylum Streptophyta; class Magnoliopsida; order Fagales; family Fagaceae; genus Quercus; species Quercus suber. Next base: position 165,697 of record NW_027069595.1, on the reverse strand, counting down.
CTAATTAAATTATGATCCTAACTTAATATAAAAGTGTTATGGTTTAATTGAGAGCTCTCTCTCCCTGCTACATAAATTTTTATTTTTTAAAATTATTTTTTAGAATCATACAAAATGATTCTCATAGTTTATAATCCCCATTATTGAGCAATCCCATAAATTTTAAATCCTAATTCCTATGTAATCATAATAAAAGAAGAAATAATTTTTACTTTTAAAAGGCAATAGTGGAGACGTACAATACAAACATGATGAAACACCCCCACTTTTCCAAAAAAAATCCAAAAATATGAGACCAACGTTTCGAAACGCTTATTTCACACTGAGTCGCTCCTTAAACCCTAACCCCACCAAGCTTACTTTACCACCCTTCTCACTCCACGCATTCCCAACTTTCTCCACTTCTCTACCACCGACGTTTCGTACCTTTCGCTTAACTACCGAAACGTTTCGTCCGCTTTCTCCCACTCGCACCTGCTGCTCCTACTCTCCGATGGCGGACGGTGAAGCCCACGCGCCGCCTACCTCGTTTCCTTCGCTGGAGAAGCAGTTCGAGGTCTTCCGCGTCCAGCTCGAAGACTCCGGAAGCTTGCGCGAGCGCATTCGAGCTGTGGTGATGGAGATCGAGTCCACTACCAGGCTCATCCACGCCAATCTCCTCCTTGTCCACCAGTCTCGCCCAACTCCTGGTACTCAATCTCTCTCTTCCTCTCTCTCTCTCTCTCTCTCTACATTTCTAGGGTTTTGGTTCGCACTCTGTTTTGTACTATTTTGAAAGAAAATGGTGTGTGTGTTTGTGTTTTTGTTTGATTTAGAGCTTTTAGAGAAAGCGAAGGCTCAGGTTGGTGTGCTGAAGGAGCTGTACAATCGGCTTGCTGTGATTCTGAATGAATGCCCTGGGCAGTACTACAGGTGAGTTGTGAATGAGAGGCTTTTCTATGTCTAATGCCATGAAGCACCGAAACTTCAAAACCCCGGCGTGTCCAGACACGTCTGGGACACTTCTACATGCGTGTTATTTTTCTTTAATTGAAAAAAAATCCATAAATGAACAAAATTTACCTAAAAATATGTATTATTTAATTAATTGCGGTATGCCCACTGTGTCGTGTCCTAATTTTTGGAAGAATTGATGTGTTGTCGGTGTCCGTGTCCGTGCTTCATAGGTCTAATGTATGTATCTAATTTGGTTAATTTATGTATGGTTAGGCAATTTATCTTGGTTTGTGTTGTGTTTGTGAAAAGGTATCATGGTGATTGGAGGAGTGAGACACAGACAGTGGTTTCTTTGCTGGCTTTCATGCACTGGTTGGAAACAGGAACTCTTCTTATGCACTCTGAAGCTGAGGAAATGCTTGGGTGTATGTTTGCTTTTACTCTCTCTCTTTGTTTCTATACAATAACGAGTTTTTATTTTTATTCATCTTGTTCTCTATTATCCCTCCCCCAAGTGGGTGTGTTTGTAAGTGCATACATCTGGATTATGTTACTTGAGCTATGGGCATTATATTTCATAATTTTCCATGTGATAGAAGTGGCAAAAACTGCTCAAACCCATTTCCCGTGTGTCGCATGATTTGATCCTAGGATGACTGCAATGCTAGATTAGCAATGGAGTTATAGGGCCAACATATACACATTGCATTTCACCCGAATCTGTGTATAAATAAGTGCTATTTTTTAAGCTCATGATTTGGAGCAATTTATGATTACGTGTTTATTTCTCTTTTAAATTTGGCACCTCCATGTGAGTTGATGTTGGTGGTATCTATGAGAAAGAAGTGGCATGGGGGGAAGATCCTTGTGATAATCTCATTAAGAGAGGAGACACATTAGTAGGGTGGTGTTGTATGCTAGTATGTGTTGTTGTAATGGATGGACCATGTAGCATATTTTGTTATGCTGTAATGTTGCATTCAAGCTGTGGTGTTTTGTTTTAGTACCTTTGGGCTTCCATGGGTGCTACCCGGAACAGTCACTGATCTTTTGTTTTGATTGTGGAATTGGTTAGGCAAGTAGTCTTCACATATTTGGAATCTGGTTCTGTTATATTTGATGTGGACACTATGGCAAGAGTGTAACCATATTACAATTGAGAATTTGGAAATTACAGGGACATATTTGATAGAATTGTTTCGAGATTGTTGTTTGATTGGTCCTGGGTGTGGGGTTTTACTAATGGTAACTCCATTTCTGAGTTTCTAGAATCATTTTCCCCTTGTGCATAACATCTTGTAATTCTTTAGACTCCTTTGTATACATTCCCATGTGCATGAAGTAGTCTCACTCAATAAAATTATTATTACTAAAAAAAAGAAGGCAGTGGCAACAATGTGGCTAAGGGGGTGTTTGGATTTGTGGGTTTCCATCACTCATCATCCTATTACCATCACTCATCACCCAAAATAAGTGGGTCCCACGGAGAAGAAGTTTGTTTGGCTGTGTTTCCAAGTTTTGTTTTCATTACTCAATTCTCTGATCTTTGAGTGATGAGTTAGCAAAACTAAAAACAACTTTTGGGTGTTTTTGAGTTAGCAAAACAAAGTGATGATGGCATTTTTGTAATATCCCTTACATAAGCGGGCCCCACGGTCAAAGTGTAGTCAAATCCACAACAAACTTTGTACTCCCCACCAACGGCTCTAATGAGCATTTGCTCCCACACCTACTCCTCGTCTGCCTAAAGCCACATACCTTCATCTTTCTTCACTTCCTCATCACAACCCCCATCTTCAGAGTAAATGAAGGAAGTTCAGCCCAGCCACGTCTAGTGAGCCATTTGACTTGATACAACCTGTGGCGGCTATAGCTCAGATCGGCGAAGGACGATGGCGAGATAACCCGAAAACCCAAGAGCATTTCTTCAAAGTTTCAGAAACCCCAAGCTAGATCCACCACTCTCTCTTCCTTGAACAAACATGAAGGGGTGTTGGGTTTACTTGTTTAGATTTTATTTATATTTTTCTTTTGTTTTTCCTGCTTCTGTATTTAGAACACCGTGGTGTTGTGTGTTAGGTGTTCTTTTTTTCTTGTTTGGGATTTTTGAAACTTTGGTGGGAGGGTTTGGAAAATTTATCATGAAATCAACACAACTTTCTTTCATGGATGGGTTTACATGGTAGCAGAGGAAGGAAAGGAAGGAAGAAAATAATATCATAAAATCCAAAAATTTGAAGAACAGAGGTTTCGGGGGAAAGAGAAGAAGCATTGGGTGAGTTGAGTGATTCTTTATTTTATAGTTTTCTTTTATTGTAACAGTGTGGGTCCCACTTTTTTGAGTTTTTGGATTTGAAAACATATCCAGGTTTAGGTGCCAAACCAGTTTAAGGTGATATTTGGGGATTTTTGAGTGATAGTAAATGAGTTATAGGGTGATGAGTGATGATATTTGAGTGATGGGTGATGAGTGAGCATTTTCTTTCATCCAAACAGCCCCTAATTATTTTTAATTCTCACTTCCCATACACTTATCTTCCCCCCAAAAATATCTTGAGTCTTTATTCCCTAATTTTTTTAGTTAGTTAATATCTATTATTGCCTACAGTGTTTCCTATCATTTCCGGTCATAATAATACAGTTTAAGTTGCCAAAGTAATATGCATGTATTCAGGTTTTGTTCATTTTTCACTTTTGCACTGAACTATATTCTAATATTATTTATTTTTCAAATATGTAGTGAACAATTCAGAGTTTGGTCTGGACATTGAAGATTATCTTGTTGGTAAGTTTTCTTGCAGCATCAAATATCTTATTGGTTATTTGTCATAATGATGTGGATGATACCAACTTGTTGGTCACATATAAGGTCCATACAACTTCTCCTTTTTGTGTGGGCCAAAACACCACCAATACACACAGTGACACAGACTTATAAATTCAATACAGGTGCGTATGTTACAGACTATGGAAGTGTGATAATCAATTTCACAGTTCATATGCACTTGTACGACCATCCTCAAGAGTCCAATTTATACTATCTAATTTGTTGTAGATACTAAGTCAGGATGTAGTAGTGGTCATTCTTTTTATGATAGATATACTGATGTTGGGATATTCTTAATTATGCAGGTATTTGTTTCATGTCCAATGAATTGGTAAGAACTCTTCTGCACAATTTCAAAAGCATGGCATCTTGCATATGCAAACTGCAAACATTTGCTCTGCATGTTTGTCATTAGTCTTGATTAAAATGGTAGGGACACCAGGAAAATGTGAAAATTGTATATGGGAGTAACAAAATGTGAAGAGGTACATTCTGGTGTATACACTCAAACCATGTATTTTGAACATTATAATATGATAAAGATGAGCAAATTGATTGAGTTACGCTGCTCGTTGATTGGCCTATTTGTTAGTGTTAAAGTAAACGATAAATTAGTAAGAAGGAAGGGTTTCTTAGGCAGTACATTGTGTCTTTGCAGCCAAGGTATGTGGTGAATCAAGTGACAGCTGGAGACTATGATTGCCCAAGAAAGGTGTTGAAATTCTTAACGGATCTGCATGCAGCCTTCCGTATGCTTAATCTCCGAAATGATTTTTTGCGCAAGAAGTTTGATGGTAGGCCATCTTATCAAACCTTTTTCCCTTCATAATCCTTATATCAATGCAAAATTTCCAAGTCTGCTATTATTTTGAATGGGGTCCTCTTGTATTAATCTTCTCTCATCTTTCATCTGTGGCAGGTATGAAGTATGACCTAAGAAGAGTTGAAGAAGTTTACTATGATGTTAAAATTCGGGGTTTGGCCGCCACCGGTGATGCAATTGGAGAACAAGGAATTGAAGGACAATCTTGAATTACAAGTTGTTTTCTGATTCTTGGCAAGTATGAAGTATGACCTAAAGAAGAGTTGAAGTTTACTATGATGTTAAAATTCAAGCCTTGGCCGCCACCGGTGATGCATTGGAGAACAAGGAATTGAAGGACAATCTTAAATTACAAGTAGTTTTCTGATTCTTAGTTATCTCTGTACATCTTGATGATATGACAAGTCAGTAAACTTCGCTCATTTGAAATATTTAAGATGGCACAAAGGGTTTTAGTGGTGCAAAATCAAAATCAATTCCTTTGAAAATGCCTGGTCTGTCAAAGTCATCAGATAATTAGATGAGATATAGGTGACAAGTCAGTAATTTTGCTGTTTGAAAGATTTAGATAGCCCAAAGAGGCTTTTGTGTCGCAAAGTCTGAATTAAATTCCTTTGAAAATACCTTGTCTGTCAAAATCATTATAGATAATTGGGTAAGATACAATCATACAAATAGTGCGATGATGAGTTTTGACCTTTGCATTCATAAATAGCGTTTTAGATTCTAATGTTTCAAAGCTTTTTCAAGGACATAAATGGAAGTTTCTTGTGTGGATTTCTTCTCTCTTTGTCCAGGTAATAGTTTAGCAATAATGATTGCAACCACTATTTTTTTTTCCCCCTTTTTATGCTTTCAATAAAGTTTTCCAGTTCATTCGAAAAAGATATGAAAACACACACATTTACATTTTTGACCATGAAAACAGTGACATTATTGGTGTCAATGTCAATTCTTAAAAGTGAAAAATAGCAAGGTGTTAGAAAATCAGAACTGTACCCACCACTCATTATAAGGGCGTTAAAAGACGCCTCTGAAGTCATGAAGATATTTGCGATGCGAACTGTTATTCTCCTTTAGCGGTGGATGTCAATGAAATTAACATATGATATGATTTTAGTAGGGACCATCAGATTTAAAAACAATAAATCTTCTTGATTATATATACACACAATTTGCACAAGAAGCTAATGTTTCTTTATGTTAGCGATAAGATTATGTGAAAAACTAATATTAACTTGTTATCGACAAAGTTTGACTGCAAATCTAGTTGTAGTTAATTACTACAAATCTTACTAAAAAAATTAACATTACCATATAATTTGAAAATCTAATCGTTGAATTAAATATTCTTTGTGTTCTTAACAAGAGTATTAAATTCTGTGTCAATAGGATGTTATTTACTATTTGATTTATAAATTTAATTTTAGACTACAAAAACTTGAAATTTAAAATTTTGAATGATGGCATAGCTATTGATCTTTGATCTTTTGGAAACTTTGTAAGCATAGCATAGAATATATAAAAAGAAAATGTAATTCAATGATAAATTTGTTAAAATTCACATCCAATAAAAAGATATTAAATGAAGTTGTAGTCATTGGCTACAACATAGTTTGTGCCCATCTTTGTCCCTCCTCAATAGCACTTCTTCGAAATTCAAACTAAGATGTATGACTACATAGTCTACATTTATTTGCACAATCAGAATTCAATACTAATTTAATTGTACAATCTTTGATTTTTTTTTTTTTTTCATTTTCTTTATAAAAAAATTGCATATGTATTTGGTATAACTTATTTTTATTGATTTATTTTGTTTCAAAAAATAAGTAAAGAAACTAGAAAAAAGTGAGACTTTCTAAAGTTGTATACATTCTAAATTAGTTGTTCATTAATCTATCACATACAGAGATTTTATTTAAGGTTTTTCTTTAGTTGTGTAATTAGAAATTTCATCTTGGGATCATATTGGCACATGTTGAGGTGGAGTTTAGAAAAAGCCTAATGTTAATAGCATATTTTATAGGGACACGTCTTGTGTTCAATGCTTCAGTACATTAAACACAAGGTTAACCCATTTTATGGTATCTTACAAAATACTAATTTAATTGTACAATCTTTGATTTTTTTTTTTTTCATTTTCTTTATAAAAAAATTGCATATGTATTTGGTATAACTTATTTTTATTGATTTATTTTGTTTCAAAAAATAAGTAAAGAAACTAGAAAAAAGTGAGACTTTCTAAAGTTGTATACATTCTAAATTAGTTGTTCATTAATCTATCACATACAGAGATTTTATTTAAGGTTTTTCTTTAGTTGTGTAATTAGAAATTTCATCTTGGGATCATATTGGCACATGTTGAGGTGGAGTTTAGAAAAAGCCTAATGTTAATAGCATATTTTATAGGGACACGTCTTGTGTTCAATGCTTCAGTACATTAAACACAAGGTTAACCCATTTTATGGTATCTTACAGTCAAAGTTCTAACTCTACCTTTTCTACTATGTACATATATAATAATAATAATAATTGCTGATATTTATTGATCACTAATTATTATGTATTGAAATCGGACCATTTGAGTAATTTCAAAACTTGGGAAATGGCCCCTCCAACCCCAAGTCCACACTTTTGTTGTATAGCCAGTCTGGATTATGAAAGCTTTTAGTCGGTGAATCATGTGAACTCATGCTCGTCCCTAGTTTAGCCACGCGTCAGGAATCTACTATACACCAATGTTTTTATTTGCATTCCTAATTTGGCAAAGAAGCATGGATGTGAAAATTTTATATTTTACCGCACTCAATTAAATCAAAACTCTAAATATAGTAGCATATAATTACTTGTGGTTAGACGTTATATAATTTACCACTGCGCACCCTTGGCTCGATAGTCACTCTATAAGTGTTTGTGAGATGTGAAGGGCAAATACTGCGATTGAAGTCTTCATATGAGAATTTCACACATGTATACACTTAAATTTAGTTAGAGTAGAATTTTTATCTTGTATAAAAAAAAAAATGTTATATAAGTTAAGTACTTTCCTATTCAAGCTAGATGTGGATTAATAGATGAAGCATTGTTGTTGTTGGTGTTTTTCCTTAAATATATAAGATAGAATTTTAATAGGAGATTTTATAATAATTGTTTTTTATCATTAGATTATGATACTCAATTATTTTTAGTATAGATGGAATTTGAAACTTAGATCTCCTAATATTATTAAAAAAAATTTGACAAATAAAATATAAATTTAATATATGATGTATGTTCACTAATTGATTTTTGGTGTAGGTAAGTTTGAACCCAGATTCTTTGCTTGATGACAATATATTTTACCAATTGAATTAGTTAGAATTCACTTACACCCCTAAACTTTGAGATTATTTAGATTTTACACTATAAAGTTTATCTCCGTTGGAAAAGACAACCACTTCGTTAGTAGATTTATTTACATGGCTGCCAAGTGACATTTAGAGTTTAATCTATAGTTTTTTTTTGCCACATCAACAAAATGGTGGGCTACTTTTACTAATACATGTAAATTTTAGGATGTAAAATCTAAATAATCCTAAATTTTAGAAGTATACTTTGTAATTTATAAGCTAAGTTGGGAAAAAAAATTGTTGTATTTAAAAATTGTATAAATGTATAAGAAAAAAAGAAAAAGAAAATACAACCATTTTTTTGTATTTAAGACTTAAGAGTACAGTAGTAGGATATAAATTTATCGATAACAACAAAGCTGGCGATTCAGCCAGGGAGCTAACCTGAACTAACCTGTGGGCTATATATGTAGCCTAGAGCCTAGCCTAAAATAAATGGTTAAAACTGAAAAAATCAAAATCAAAATTAAAAAAAAAATTAATAAATGACTAAAGACACGATAAGGAATTATCCCCCGGATCTGGTGCCACGCATCATCATCATCGCAGCCCTTTTGACGGTGCACGCTAATAATTTAACGACCGTCAAAAATCTATATTTATTTGTATTATTTGTATTTTAAAAAAATATGTGTAAGTGAAAAAGTGTGTGAAAATATATGTATAATCTTATTTAAATACTAAAAGCTTTTATTTAAAGGATTTTATTAATGTGTACCCTAAGGACACACAATAGTAAACCAATTTTGGAAAAAGTTTATCAAGAATTGAAAAAACTTTGACAACTTTTTCAATTTTCAATAAAAATTTTTGGGTAAAATATCATTTTCGTCCCTAAACTATCACAAAAATTAGTTTTTCGTCCCTAAACTTTCAAAAGTTCTGATGGAGTGCTGACGTGGCTTGACAGAGTGCTGATGTGGGAGGGACGAAAATCAATACGTTTGGAAAAGTTTAGGGACGAAAATAAAACTTTTGAAAGTTTAGGGACGAAAAATGAACTTTTGTGATAATTTAGGGATGAAAATAGAACTTTTGAAAGTTTAGGGACAAAAAACGAACTTTTGTGATAGTTTAGGGATGAAAATAGAACTTTTGAAAGTTTAGGGACGAAAAACGAACTTTTATGATAGTTTAGGGACGAAAATGATATTTTACCCAAAATTTTTTCAAAAATTGATTTGTTAATGTGTACTCTAAAGGCACATATTAACCGGACACTTATTTAAATACCTATAATAAACGAGCCTTTAACTTCTGATATTCATTTCTGATGATAAATTTTTATCATTCGATTAAAATATTAATTAATTTTTTATATTGACGGAGATTAAATTTTAAATATCTTATACAATTATAAAAATTTTTACCATACTGCGTAATTTTGTTCACTAACGTGGACTACGAGCAAAGTGAAGACTGAGTATACAGTAAAAAAACAAGAAGTAACGCTCTTTATTAAATGTTTACCACGTGGCTTACCTCACTCGCTCTCTCTTATAAATCACATTCATTTCACAAACGCGAAATTAGGTCACGAACTCAACTGTGTCTGTGTGTGTCAAATAAATTTGTTGAATTAGGTCGAAAAATACTAAAATACTATAAATAAATAAAAAAAAAAAAAAAAACACAGGGAGAAAAAACATTTCGATTCCATCGAATAAAGAAAGAGAAAGAGAGAAAGAAAACGCACCCATCCATTTTTTTTTTCTTGTTGGTTTTTCCAATTCGTCTATATTATCATCCCTCGTTTCGTGTCGCTTTTTGGCGGTTTTAAGGCTTTTCGGTTTCGAACATTCGCTCGAATTTCTCTCTCACTCTCTCCATCGCTCACTCACAGGTTAGATCTCTTTCTCTCTCTCTCTCTCTCTCTCTCTCTCTCTCTCTCTAACTCTGCTTTTTTTTTTTTTTTTTTTTTTTTTATTTTTTTTTTTTTAATTTTATAATTTTTATTAAAATAAACACCTTTGACTAAGCTAAGGTAAACAGTTCGGGTACAGCTCTCACGCTGTTGTTTTTTTCATTATTTTTAAATTTAATTTTTTTTAAATGTGTGTATGGCCCTAAATGATTTGCTTGTCTGTGTGGTCCTAGATCATGAAGATTATAGTATTAGATGATTTATCTTCTTTAGATTTCTTTTCTTTTCTTTTCTTTTTTATTTAAATTGATTTTCTTTTTCTTTTTTCCCACTTATGAAATTTTTTGATTTTTCATTTTGGTTTAAAATTTATTGATTAATTACTTTTGTGATTATATGAGTATTGCATATTAATGCAGATGGTTGCTTCTGGTCCATCTTGTAGTTATATAAATTCATGAGCAAATTTTTTCATGGTGGGGATACCCCATTCTTGAAAAGATATTGTCATTAACAGTGACATTAGAGGGCATGGGAGTGATCAGAATAAATGATGAAAATAGACACAAAATTCTAGAATCGATCCTTGGTCAATATATATATGGAGTGGTGTCCCGGCCTTTGGCTACGCTATTCCACTCCCTGCCCATGAGTGGCCTCGGAAATTCATGGAGACTTTGTGGTGGATTGAACTTGTAATATGAGAGTTTTTTTAAATAAAAAAAATGTTGAGATATACACTAGTAACAGCAATGGTTATAAGGGGTAGCACGGTTTGTTGGGGATCATGCTTCAAGAAGTGGATGTCAATATCCTGAATCTCTCCTTTCCCTCCCTATGGGGTCAAAACCTACTTGTAAAAAAAATGATGGTTTGATGATTTAGGAAGATGCCGATGATAGATCTGAACATGGGATGTTAAATGTTGGTCAGAAATACTTTAGGCTTTTAGGCTGTAGCGCAACTTTGTAAGCACAATATTGCAAAAGGGGGGGAGTAGAAGTTGGGCCAGGACTTCAATTCTTAAAGGGCCAAATAAATGTTTCACCTAGTTCCTACTTGAGGAAACTAATATCTAAACTTTGAGAATTATGATGCATAAGAGGTTATCTACTCATAAATGGGAATAAGTAATTATGTGTTATGTTTGGCCATTTGTTATGACTATTCCTTCATACTCTTTGTTATTGTACCTTACAACTCTGCAGATTAGGAAAAATGCGCAAATAGGATTAGAATATCGGAAAGTATACTCTTATGTCATATGTAATATTAGAAGAGATGAATGCAAATATGCTTTTCCTTCGTTTATGAGGATCTTAAAGTATTTCCTTTTACCCCTAATGTCACCTTTTTATAAAGCTATTTTCTTCTAGTAATTCTGTGGTGCTTTATTCTCATTTTAATTTTTTTTGGTCACTTTTAATTGTTTATGATTGACCTGAATCTACTTATTAAAAAAAAAAAAAAGTTTTATGATTGACCTGAATCTGTATAGTTTGTCTACTTGGGCGTTTTCTGATGGCCACGACGATAATTTTTACTAATGTCTTTTCCTGTATGTGCTAGGTACAATGAGCCAACTGATGCATCATTGAAACTGTCATTTCAAGCTTAAGAGGATAAATGATATGGATAAAAAAGTACATTTTCATAAGAAGGTTGCCAACATGAAATGCCAGAGGGTGAGAATATCTTACTGGGTGTTGCTTTTATTATTATGCCAGAGGTTGCCAACAATCCAACAATTCATGTTTTTAATTAGGAATGACTTGTGTTTTTTTCTTCTTTCAACATTGCAACTTGCGAGGAAAGGATTTACATACATTACTATTTTATTAGATTGTGCAGAGTCATTATTGTAAAATGGAAAACTTCAAAAAGTAAGAAACTTAAGATTAGGGAAAGCAACTAGGCAAAGAAATGAGTTTGTCAAACTAAAGTATGTGATGTTTAATATAAAGCGTTTTCATTCAACTCATTACAATTGGTAGGAAAAATACTAGAAAATCTGGTCAATAATTTCACCCAAGCTGATCAAACTTTTAACAATTTTTAAACGATGGAGTCTTATATCTTTCTGGTCATGACATTTTTCATGTGTGGAGTCATGATAACATCATATGATGTTTGTGCTTTTGAAATGAATATATTTCCTTCTCTGTTAGTTACACATGTAACCAGTTGGGTTAGAACCCACAGCATCATTGTCCCCCCATACTTGGAGAAAACGAAGTTCCATTTGAGCCAGAGCTCATTGGCAAATATGTTAAAATTAACAAACTTAAGATTAGGTAAAGCAACTAGGCAGAAAATTGAGAGTATCGAAGTTATTAAAAGAAAAAAAGAAAAGAAAAGAAAGAGATGAGTCTAATATTTAAGCATAAAAAGGGGTTTTCTTTAACTCATTATAAGTGGTAAGCAAAATAGTAGAAAATCTGTTCAGTTTTTATCCCAGCTGGTTAAACTTGAAAATATTTAAAGCAATTGAGTCTAATTCTCTTTGAATGTTTTAGGAAGCTTTTTTGTTTTTTAAATGAAATGTCGTAGGAAACTTTGGTTCTGCATCATATGTAAGATCCAGTACTTTAATAAGGGATTCAAGTAAAAATTTACGTAAGTAGCATAAATATGATTAGGAGCTGAGTGATCAAAAAAAGAAAATAAAAAGGGATTAGGATCTGGTAGGATAATGGCAAGGGATTGTGGTTAGTGTGTTTCTGACTTTCTGACCAAACATACAAAACACTGTTTCACGCAATTCAAAAGAAACCTCTTTGTGCACTGCTTGTGTGCCTTGTTTTCTCTGTATTTTCTTTTATCATATTTCAACAAAGTTTATTATTTATCAAAAAAAAAATTCTTAAAAAGTTGAAGTGAGGAGTGTGAGAGTTTTCATGAGCATGGAATTTTTTTTTTGAACTTATCTGTTTGCATGATAGTGGCATAAAATAAGAGTATTTGGGCCTTAAGATGTTTGCATGTTTTGTATGATGCATGTCCCAGTTCATATTACATATTTTTAAAATGTTTTCTTAAAGTTACTAATGGAAAAAATTGTTTCCATAAAGTCAGTTTATGTAATTCCTGCCATAGAATATGCCTGTCTGTACCTTGACCTTTCCTTAACTGTCTCTTGTGACATTGTCCTTTACAAACATCCTTTTGTTGTTCCCTTTGTAGGTAAAAAAAGAAGAATCATTTGTTTCTGCTTTAGAAGATGAAGCGATTGAAGTTGAGAACTTACTTGCGGAACCAAAAAATGAGCATGTTTCAGTAGATGGTGTCCTAAGCTTTGGTGGGGAGAATCTGGGAAAAGGCTTGCAAATGGATGATTTCTCCTGTGGATTTGAGTATGGACTAAGAACAAATAGTGGTAATACTCTAATGACTTGTCAGCTTGCTCCTTGCTGTTGCTTTTATCTTTGAAAGAATGTATGTCATGGTCCACTTGTTTAGATAAAGGGGAGAAGATAGAAGTTTCAGGAATGCTTGATAACACCCTCTCTGTCTAATCCATCATGATTATCGTGAGTAAATTTGGAATATTTTCTTGGGTTCATAAACTTTGTTGAACAGACTGAATCCCCCTCCCCCTCCCTTTTTTTCTCTCTCATGATATCATCCCAACCTGTTGTGGCTGAAGATTACCTAAATATTGCAGAAGTAAAAAAAAGAATGTGAGAACACCTATACATACGTTACTCAAAAAGATGTTGGACATGAGTTTCATAGAGGTTTCAGCACTTCCTCAAAAAGTTTGAAACAGATTTTTGTGGGAATGATTCACTGTGTCTGTAGTATGCACCTAGGTTGTCACACACAAACAGCATTGCAGGGAATTTAATTTTTAAATTTTTTTAACATTAATTTTGATCACTATGTAATCTTTAAATTTGGACTTACATTTCCCTCCATTATTTTTTATGATTATGTTGTTTCATGGTTGGGTGTTTTCTGTCTCTGAGAAATTACTAGTGAAATTTTGACACTGTATTGAGTGGGGATATTAATATCTGTAAATGAGCCAAGCTGAATCATGTTCAGGATTGGTTTATTAATTTTTACTTGAGCTCATCATTAAGTTAGATTACATATTCAAGCTTGGTTCATTTTCTTGTCTAACAAGGCTTGTTCATGAGTTACTTGATTAACTTATCTTTCTCCTATGTATGGTAAACATTGTGGCTAAAATGGTTTACGCCTTTACAAATCCATGCTAATAATTACCAACTAAATTATAGTTGAAATTATATTATTTGAGTTAATTAGATAGAATGATTTTCATTTATGAACTTTTTATTTTATTTATTTATTAATAAGTTAGTGAATCTTGAACCCACGACCCCATCCTCCACCAAGCATATATAAAGGGAGGAGGTGTTGGTTGAGTTAGATCTCATTGGCAATCAACTTATAAGAATTAGATTCACCAACCTAGTATCAGTAAAACTACAAACTACTGTTTAACTTATTTACAAAATTACATAAGCCAATCTCAAACTCCCTCTCTCTCTCAATATATTTTTTGATAAATAAATGAAGATAAACATATAATATTATAATATACTCAAAATGAGCCTCATACTCATACGTGTTATTAAGTTTGAGCTTGGCTCATTTAATAACCAAGCTTAAACCTAGGCTTGACCTTAGCTCATTGCTAAATAAATGAACAAAAACAAGTTGTTCAAGCTGATCACAAGTTGTTCATAAATACCTTGATTCATTTACAGCCCTAATTGGAATACATACTTGCACAGTCAAATCAGAGTGCATTAAGGGATTCTAATGTTTGACACACACATCTTATAAAAAAAAAAAGAATTTTAATGTTTGACGCAGATATCCAGGATATCTGTACTTAGAGATAATTTGATACATTTACGTAGGTTAACCCAAGAGCTGTACATCTGGTGTTCACTTTTTCCTTGACAATTTTAGCTTTCTGGGTATTTGCATGTTATCTGCTTTTCCTGTTTACTTTGTTTATCATGCTAATACTGGTGAATATTTTATTCATCTCAAGGTGGGTTGGATTCTAATACTACTCAGGAAGGAGAAGATTTACAACTTGAAGTACGTATCTGTTTTTGTGCATATTTATACATCATGACACATTTATTATCCTGTATGATTTTCTTTTACCTTGTGAATACTTCTATGTACCACTCGAGGGCATGGCTTAGTGGTAGGAAGTTTGAGTAGTGGCAAGCCCCATTATTGCTTGGGCGGTTGCACGCCATATAAGAATAGGGTTTAAGTGGGTGGGGGACAATGACCACATGCGCAAGCACCCCTTTTATTCTGTCAACCAAAAAAAAAAAAAAAGTGTATACTTCTACGTAATTGGTTGTTCCTCATTTTGGCACTTTTTAAATTAATTACTTACCAGAAGAATACACTCAAATTTTCTTTACAAAAGTCATCCATCAGTTCTGGCTTGCTTGAATTTGAATTTTCATCCCCTTTTGAGAACTATGCACTTCTAGAACTGTTTTGATGCTGCTAATAAATGAGCAACATAAAAAAAAAAAATGTTTGTGATTGATCTCTGATTAATGTTTTAGTAGGTTCTTGATGGATTTCTGGATGAAGTTGAGGAAGTGGATGATCTGGAAGCGACACATGGTCTCTCCAATGCATGTGAAGATTTTCTTCTGGGTAAATTTTTATGACGTCACGTTTGCTAATCTGCTATTGTAACTTGATTAGATTACAGTCAATGTGATACTTTCTCGCCTTTTCTCTGCAAGAACAGACATTGAATTTGAGAAAGTTGAATTGATTTCTGGTCCTCGTGTGGGATCATATGTGGGAAACTCAAGCTCGGAGAGTCAGTCTCCTGGATTAAGTGGAAGTAGTAATGGTGCTGTAGGGATTTCAGAGTCATCAGCAGTGACTATTCCAACATCTGAATGCAAGAATGGTACTATTAACAAGGCATTAACCTGTGAGTTACATGGTGGCTTCAGGAGCAAATGTGGATGTCAAACACCAGCTGAAGACCTTGCTTCACTTGAATTAAGTAAATTTGATGACTTTGATAATGACGATAAGAGCTTTTTAGAAGCAAGCAAGATTGGTGGAGTTCTTAGAGAGAAGAGATTGCGTAAGCCTACTAGGAGGTACATTGAAGAAGTTTCAAATAAAAAACCGAAATGTTTGAAGGGAAGAGAAAAATATTTGGCTGCTGCTACAAAAGATACAAGTCTGAAGGTTAGATCTCATAGTGAACTTCATAATGTGAGACGTAGAGCATTAACAGTAGTTCATGGGGAGAAACCTTTGCGTGTTACTAGTATTCAGTCAGTGTCTGAAGTTCGGGCACGGAGGGGACGGCCAAAGAAACAAGCGACAAAACAGGCGCCAATTTTGGTAAGGAGGTCCTAACCCATCACATCCTCTCATTTCTTCCGGTAATTTAGAGGCTTCATTGAACTCAAACCCCTCTCCCCCAATATGTGTGTGCGCAGGCTTATAAACACGCTCACATGTTTCCATGGCTTAGTTGAGTTGAAACATGTCCAATCTTTTGTAAAACAAAATTACAATAACTGTCTTTGGAGTATATTTTTGAAATGGTAAAAATATATTCAGTTTCAGATTACTTTCTCTTTTTATTTATTTTTTTATTTTTATTATTTTTTTATTTTTTTATATCAAGATGTTAGCAGTTAGCAGCCAAGGGGCTATGGTTTTAATTAGTCATTTGTACTGGCCAGGTGCAATGTGGCCCTCCGAGATGAGAGCCTGAGGGTCTTATGATATATTTAACATTTTCAGTCAGGATTTTGTTGTTGCATTTCAGAGGGATCTGCATCCTGACATTTGTCATTAGCCACCAATGAGCTCTAGCTCAAATGGTACATCCTCTCACGAAAGTGAGTGGAGGGTGAGGTTGTGGGTTCAAAACCCACTAGGTGTGCATTACTTATCAGTAAAAAATAAAATAAAAAAGGACATTTGCCATCAGGCATATTTTATGCCTGGCATACATCCATAAATATTTTGATTCTTGTAGACTGATTTGTTTTTGGTTGTACCTTATTGATGAAATTGTCCTTTGTCTATCAAAACGGATATAACTGAAATTTTCAGGGGAAAATTGATCTTTTTCCATATTCAATGATAGGTAAGTTTTCTGTTCTTTTCCATCCTTGCACGGGAAGTTTGTTTTGCTTGAAATGCTGAGGTTTGGTGACAAGATCATGTGCTGCTGTAGTTTGAGAATATCAAATATTAAATTGTATATATGATCATGTGCAGGCGCCTGAATCTGATGAGGAACCTCTCTCATCTGAGTCTGAAGATGACCGTGTCACAAAGAAAAAATCTAAAAAGCATGATCGGAGAAAGCATCAAAGGATGTGGACCCTTTCCGAGGTGATGAAGTTGGTTGATGGTATTTCTGATCATGGAATAGGCCGATGGACTGATATAAAGAGGAACCTGTTTTCAGCATCTGCTTATCGCACTCCTATTGATCTCAGGGTATTTTACAATGCCTTTTCTAATTAAGCAGTTGTATTTAAACATGAAATTTCGCTTACCATCCATGACTCTGCAGGACAAATGGCGAAATCTTTTGAGAGCTAGCGGTGCACAAAAAGCAAGCAAAAAAGGGGTTAGCTCTCTTATTTTCTTTTGTTTGCAAAGAGTTAGTTAAACTTGTTATGATATATACTATATTACAACTATTCTAGTGCTTCATGGATTTTATGCTGAATCACTGTAATAAAAGCACATTTGTTCTTCATTTTAAGTTGCAAATGTCATCTGGGCTTGTTTTGGTACAATCAATAATAACGTTAATTTTATGGCAAATGCAGGTTGAGCAGAAGCAGGAGCATGCCTTGCGTCCCTTACCAACTTCTTTGCTAAAACGAGTCCGTGAACTAGCCAAAATTCATCCATATCCAAGGGTGCGCATGTCAAAGAAATCAAGTCTTGGTCAAGTTGCCCCTCTCATGCTTCCTGGGCCAAGTAAAGGTGCACCATCTAATCTTGGTGGAGGAAGAACTGTACGTAGGAAGAACTGTACTTGAAGGACCATTTCGCCATCTGCAGTAAAGCAATAGTCAGGAATATTAAATTAATTTTTAGCTGTAAAAATCTGCATTTTGGATTACAAATCTTGTTAGCTATGCTCTGCACATAAACATCTAATTCTCGGATCTTCTCAAAACTCTGGTTAGAGAATGTGATGTATGTTGCAAAAGTGTCAAAAATTTCCTTTGTAATAGATGCTAGCAACTAACTGATATGCTTAAACATTAGTAGTTTATCTTTGACAATTCGAAACCCCATGCATTGCCTGATGTTCTTAAGCTATGTAATGTCCTTGGTTTAAAGGTTCGATTATGTAAAAAGTCTTTTTCTCTGATTTAGAATTATTATCGCTGATGATGAATCTGCCATTTTTGGAGTTTTAAGGCTTTCTGCTAGTTAGTTTTAGACTTTTAGTTGATGGGTGTGGTGGTTGAGTTGGGATTTTCTGTGGAGAAAGTGATGGGAGGATTTTCAGGTGTTTTGTTGGGTTTGCTATGTAATATCCATCTTTAGAGTTACACATAGCAAGAACTTTAAGTAGAGATTAAAACATTGGAAGTTCTCTCTTTATTCTGTTATATTGAAATGTTAATTAATTTGATTTTGGGTGATTCATACTTACTATGTAACAAGTGGTAGGGGCCTTGGGTTGAATGAGGAAATTGAGATTTTGGGATTGTCACCATTTGTACTTATTTGTTTGTCTTTCTCCTTTTTTGGCCGAATACCATTCGTATTGGTTTGGGAATTACCATCAGAGGAAATGGATAGGAACATGACATCTAAAACCTTGGAAGTTTCTTCCCTAGCTGCATTAAAGAGTATCTTTTGCACAGTTTTTATAAGGACAGAAAAGATAAGATGCAGTATTGTTATGCTTTGTCCAAATTCAATTCTTATGTAAACAACAAATAAGTTGCACAGGCACTTCGATTGAGACCGTAATTCAAAGTTTCTCAATCGTAGGGATTGCAATAAAGCGGGATGGAGTTGGATTAGAGGTGCTCCCCTCCTTGTTTCCTTCCTTTTTGTGGCAGGAAAACCTCGTGGGGCTAAAATGAGGTAATTGGAGCCGGGATGAGTTGGAGGTATTTTGTCATTTTTAATGAGATAGTTTTGACATTAATGAGAGAGGGAGAGAGCTTTGAGGAATAGTAATAAAATATCTAAATAAATTAGGAATATAACTTATATAAAAAAAGATTAAATATGCGAAGCCCACCCCCACCTAAAGAGGTGATATGGCACAATATGCAAAACCGGCTTCCATCCATTAGTAGATTTCATCCCTACTAATCTTACAATGAAATATACATTATTATGATACCTAAGTAGGCTATAAACAAGCTGAGACAAGATAATATGTTCAAGCTTAGTTGATTTTCTCGTCAAATAAGCTCAAGTTTTTTCATGAGCGAGTTGATTAACTTATTCTTTTTCTATTTATAGTAAAGCCATAACTAAAATTTTTTATCTCTTCACAAATCTATGAATTTTTACTATAAATTGGTTTTATAATAAACTAAAAATAATAATTTGATATCATATGAATCTATTAACAAACTTATATAATCTAATTTTAACTTTGTATAAGATATTTTTAGACAAGTATACATATAAAAGTATGATATTTTTTATATATAAATATATATATATATATATATATGTTTAATGGGTCCGGTTAATGTGTGCCCTTATGGCACACATTAACAAATTTATTTTTGAAAAAGTTTTATTGGGATTTGAAAAAATTGTCAAAAGTTTTTCAATTTCTTATAAACTTTTTCCAAAATTGGTTTACTATTATGTGCCCTTATGGCACACATTAGTAAAATTCATATTTAAATTGAGTCTCATCATATTTACAAGCTTGTTCACAAACACATCATTATGTTTAAGCTTGGCTCGTTTAATAGTTGAGCTTAAACTTGAACTTGAGCTTGACTTATTTGCTAAATAAACAAACATAAACAAATCTTTCCCCCCGGTTGAACACGAATGGTTCATAAACAATTTAGTTTATTTATAACCCAAGTGTTAGGGACTTTTTGGAGAGAATGATTCAGAACTTTTCTTGAACACCAACAAAACCAAGACTAAGTGAGATCTTTAGTCAAACTTAATATATTTTACATACGATATCACGATAGTACTGAACATACGCTTCAATTTGGATCCTAACGTTCCTATACTGCAATATACATTATCATGACACTTGAAGTGTTGAGGGACTGCTAGAGATAAAGATTTAGAACTTTCCATGAACCCCAACAAAAACCAAGACTATTATCACAAACTCTGCAAGCTATATAAGGAAACTAATAATACGTACGAGACCTTACAAGCCATCAGAAACAAACACAAAACTACTGACAACCATTTAGATATATAGATATATCAACGCTCTATTCACATCAAATACTCCAAGTTCATGGCCAAGTATTGTTACCCACTTCCACCTTCATTACTATAACCATTTTCTCCTTGAGAAGAGCCATCCCCACTATTGAAATTCTGTCTAGGTATGTTATGGTGGTTGTTGATGCTGCTATCTGGGTACTCAACTTTGCTCTCTTCTTTACTATCTTCCATTGCCTTTCTATTCTGAGCATGGTATAGCTGCTCTTGTCCATATATACCACCCAACATACCTCTCATCGGCACTGCCAAGCAAGAAGAGCTCACGACCATTATAACCAAGAACATCACTACAAGCTTCATTTTTTGTGGTGTTTTGTATATATACAATCTAGCTAGTTGACACTATATATATATATATAGGAAATAATGCCAATGTCATTTAGTGACACATAGTATTAAAAATTAAATTATGGGATCTCCACCGAAAATGAGACAAGACATTGGGACTCATATGATTTGTTTAATAGCGGATTCGCATTAGCAGCCTTAACAGGGAAAATCCACCTTTTAAGTGGAAATATTAGCATATGCAAAGTCAATCAAGCATAATGAGTTTCCTGTTTGGTTGCTTTTGGTATGTATCAAAACATAAAAATAAATTTTGCTAGCTAATTACCTGTAGAAGATATTAATATTAGGTAGAGGGGCTCTTGGATTTGCAACCTACTCTCTCTCTCTCTCTCTCTCTCTCTCTCTCTCTCTCTCTCTCTCTCTCTCGTTCTTCTCTAAGCTTTCTTACTTAATTTTTCTAAATCCCTTCTCTTGTTGCACCTCTCCTCTTTTTATAGGCATTTTCCCCTTTCATCTCTCCACACCTGACCTGTTCCCAGTTGGATTTAAGAGATACTTGTCTCATCACCCTTTTGTTCTGCCACTCTTTCATCATGAAATAGGATTCTTAGGGGTGTTTCTACTGTTCAAGCCAATCAGTCAATATTTAATGTGGTAGAGAGTAGGTGGAAACACCTTATTAATGTTGAGGTGACTGCTCTAGTGGTCCTTATCTCTTCATGGTGTTTCCCGAGGTGAATTTGATAGAGGGTGTCACCTCGGTCCATAGGGGAACTGATCATCCATGGTTCTTGTAGTATTTGCTATAGGAAAGGTTCTACTCATTACCTTGGTAGTGGAAGTTAGCCCAGATCTCCATGGGATCTATCTCAAGGAGTTGTCTTTTATTCCCCAAACCACTTCATTCACACCCACGCCTTTGGGCCAGGTCCATCTTTCAAGAAATAATCTATTGGGCCTTTGGCTCTCGGCTCAGACTCATATTCTACCCCCACAATAATGATTACGATGATGGGAGCTAAATGAATAATTCATTAGCATAATAGACATTAGGGAGGATTTGCACGGCATCTGATGTCAGAATACCTAAGTAAAGAGGATGGATGTGCATACACCTAATTCAAATGGTTGATGTTTACTCAATTTGTTGTCTCACACTAGCTTATAGTTGAAGTTTTGGTTATCAATGGTAAATCGGTGATTGAGCTGATAAAATGAATACCCTCTATACGTACTTTTATATTTTGCTTTCTTTCTTTATTTTCTTTGATTTATTTTTAGAAGCACCATCACAATTCAGCTTGGAAAAATATTTGAATATTAAACATTTTTTTTTCAAAACATTAAGAGGTGTCAATTGAGCTCTCTTCACTATTTAGATACAAGCTTAGTAACTAAGGGTTTGTTTGATTTATATTGAGATTGTATTCATTTTCAGGACTCATTTTCTATACTTAAATCTTGGTACTTATTTTTTGTTCCCATACATTTTTTTTGTTTGGCATCATTTTTTATTTTGTCTTCCGCTTCACTTTTTTTCCTAATAACCACTGAGAGAGAGAGAGAGAGAGAGAGAGAGAGAGAGAGAGAGAGAGAGAGAGAGAGAGAGAGAGAGAGAGAGAGAGAGAGAGAGAGAGAGAGAGAGAGAGAGAGAGAGAGAGAGAGAGAGAGAGTGAGTTTGGGTTCTTTGATGTGACAAGTCAATGATAATGAGACCTACAGATTTTATTTTTTTCAAAAATGTCATTATATTCATTTTCAAGAAAATGAAAAAACCAAAAAGTTGTATTTAGTTTTTGTATTCAAATCCTACTTTTTTGGATAATAAAAATAAAAACAAAATATAAATACAAAGCCAAACAAGCTTTTTAGTAATGGGTCCCAAAAAAAGCTGAAAATAAATACAGAGTACATCTATTTTTTGCTAAAACCAAACATGCCCTAATTTTGATTACAATGTAAAAATGCATCAAAGCATGTTTTTATGGCATGCTTTCCTCCTCCAACTGATTTTTGTGAGCTAACTAATCGGTTTTTGCAGGTTAAAGATGATTTTGGGAGGGAAATCTTTGCTATCTCGGCTTGGCTTTTGTGGAATAGGAAGAATGCTCTCCACTTTAGTAGACCCGTGCAACCTATTGCTAACATTAGTGCATTGGCAGGAAACTTGCTCCAAGATTTTCTAGTGGCACAGGATGTGGAACTGATGATCACTTTGCCATTTGATGTGCAAACATTGGCACCCTCCAGATGTGGATTCTTATAAGCTTAACTTTGATGCAGCTGTTTTCAAAGCTTCTAATATAGCTAGTATTGAGATTATTGCTCGTGATTGGCATGGGAAAGTCATTGGTGCTCTATTGCAGTCCATCTCGGTTTCTCACTCAGTGGCAGATATGGAAGCTTAGGCATGTCGAAGAGCTGTCCAATTTGCTGCTGAAATTGGGCTTTGCAGAGTTGTTTTTGAAGGGGATTTGGCTTTGGTGATCAATGTTATTACTCATGGGAGGTGCTGAATTTTCTACCTATGGAAACATCATTGATGATGATGAAGCTGAGAAATTCACCAGTAAGCCACACGATGCCTTCGCGCTCGAATGTGAACCTACACAATACAATGAAGAAAACCTATCAAAGAGCACCGGTGTGGTGCCAGCCAAATGCCCTTCGAAGGTTAAGTCAGAAATATTCTCACAACTCTAGAGTGCTAGAGAGGGTAAATAATACGTACCTTGATTAGTGAGAGTATTGGGGCTTTTATAGTAGTCGAAAATTTTCCCTCTTTCGCTTGGAGTCGAAGTCCTTTCCTTGTAGAAATCATCTTTTTTAGAATCCAAAACGTGGTGGACAGATCTTCTCCTTATAGGGAAGATCTTCACCAATATATGAAAATTCTAGAATCCACCTTGCACTAGGACTCTGTTTAGGGCTTTTCGAGAATGGGCCAAAATATTCCCATTAAGAGGCCCAACAGGCCCATGGCCGATCAGCCCATCCTTCTGCCCTCCGTCCATTTCAGGTCCGTCCATGTAAGGCCTTGCATGAATAACAGGCTCGTCTCTTTTTCGGCTCACGGACTATAATTAGCCCGTCCACTCACACTAGGCATCCTAGCCCATATTTCTATCCTTTCAGTTGCTCCCTCACCCGATGGGTTCGTCATAGATAAGATAACGGACCCGTGGGGTGACAGTTTTGAAACCTCGATCATGTTTCTATGATACCTAGATCCATGAACTTACCTCCGTACATTGTCAGATTAGGAGTAACATTTATGAGTCGTGCCAAGTGTCATCCCTTCAATGGTTGTTGTTTTGGAACGAGGTGTCGTTTCGTCTTCCGTGCATACCCTTTATAAATATCGACCCCTCCGCCCCTCATTTTTCCACTTGCTACTGGAAAAAATTGTTAGAGCGAGTTCGTCATACCTGTCAGAGAATACTCCGTTCACTCTTATACCCGTCGTCTGTAACAGCTTGCTCACTACGAATTTTTGGTAAGCAATCTCCTATCCATCATCTTTTAATTTTTGTTTACTTTTTACTTCTCTTTTTTAGACTTTATGCCCCCGTCGTTCTTTCCAAACCCATCAAAGTCTTAGGTTTTGTCATTACATGTAGGCCATGTCTAGTGCGTCGAGTAATCAGTCGGTCGTCCGTGACGGGGCAGACTACAAAGAGGTATACCCGTCAGGTCCCAAAAACCAAGACGCCCCGAGCGAGGAGAGTAGTCCATCCTCATCCTCCTCATCCTCAACAAATGAGGGCCTGGAGATGACTGAAATACAAGAGGGTTCAGCTGACGACGAAGAGTCGATAGTTAGATCCGTCGTGGGAGCTGATGGACTTAGGGAGTTCATCATGCTTCCAGAGTGGACGGTACACGCCTTTACATCCACTATCAAAGAACCTCACGTTAATACCTTTAGGGCCCGTTACCAGATCCCAGAGCACATCCCACTCTATCTACCCTATATGTCAGAAAAATGCTATTATGAAGGAGTGGACGGAGTAGGGGTGTACGAACAAGTGCTCAAGGCCGGCCTAAGATTTCCACTAAATTCATTGCATCGTGAACTCCTAAAATACCTAGGTATATCCGTCAGCCAGGTGTCTCATAATACCTGGAGGGTTTTTATAGTGATGGAGGTTCTGTACGAAGCTATGTCGAATAGTAGGAGAAGGCTTACGATAAGGGAGTTCCTCCACTGCTACCGTCCAGACAAGATTGATAAATCTAGGGGCATGTATAGCTTTGTCCCTAGGAGCCTCGTCC
Organism: Quercus suber; assembly: GCF_002906115.3. Classification (NCBI taxonomy): domain Eukaryota; kingdom Viridiplantae; phylum Streptophyta; class Magnoliopsida; order Fagales; family Fagaceae; genus Quercus; species Quercus suber. The sequence goes on along the minus strand of NW_027069595.1, from coordinate 140,816 downwards.
TAAAAGTTATATTTGAAACCCCAGACTCAAATAGAGACTGGAAGAGCTGCTATTTTTTCGTCGAAGGACAGTTGAATGTGTCATCCAGGGGAGACGGACTTCATGCCCCTCGACACAGTTTGGGGCGTTTTAAACCCATCTAGTATGACCCATCGTATAGAAATGATTCAGTGTAGTTTATTTAATTTTTATTGCGTTTTTAACGTCCGTCTTCTTTGGCGCAGTTCGACGGCGTCCCCATATCACTTTCGAGGAATTCAGCTTCCTTGAGAAAATTTTCGCAAAGACAAAACCCGAGGAACGGACCTGGGCTAAGCTCGTCAACCTCAACACCATTCATTGGTATTGCGACGGGCTCGAGCCAACCCTAGTGGCACTTAAGTACGAGAAGCAAACCCGTCAACGTAAGTCCGTTACCCTTCCTTTTATTTATTTTTATTATCATTATTATTATTTAATTCGTCTACCTCTTTTAGAGATGGAGGATGCTAAAAGGCGAGCAGCTATCAGACTTCAAGCTGCAAAAAACAAAGTGGCTGGAACGGATCCTATGGGGACGGGCTCCAACAAGCAAAATCTTAAGAGGAAACTGCCCGCGAAGGGTGACCGTCCACCCAAACAGCCCAAGATTCCCCTAGAGCCAGTCGTCGGCTTGATGGCCAGGGGGAATAAGTTGGCCACTCCAGTCAAGCACGGTGCCGGTAAGGGCCTAATGACGGGTCTGTCCGGTAGCTAGAAGAAGCCACCTGTCCTACTTCGTGAGGACTCCAAGTATGCCCTTGAGAGGTTGTCATCCATTATTACTACTGACGACTACGAGGACTTGGGGAACCACTCGACGGAGGCTATAGGAGAGACGGGCCTCTTCAATATTGCACAGGTAACTCCTCCATTGTCATATGGTCCGTCCATTCACCTCTTGTTGCCTTTGATATTTTACTTATGCTTTTTGTTGTACTTCAGGCCATGATCATGATGAAAGGCATGATGGGATGGTATCTCAACCACAAGACGACCATTGGCCGGGTTCGTGAGAAAGCCAAGGCGCAGGAGAACGAGCTGCTTGATCTTAAGGCCTGGAAGGTCGTCCAGGAGAAGAAACTTAAGATGGCTGAGACGGCTCGGGACGAATGTATCCAGCTAACGGACCGTCTAAAGAAGGCTTTGGTGGAGACAGACGATGAGGTCTGTCAGGCAAAGGAGGTCACGATACGCGAGTATCGTGACTCCGACGCCCTGATTGCGGAACTGAGTCTTGCTTATAACGACGATTTTGACGATGCCATTCTTCAGGCGAAGGCATTACACCCGGAGGTAGACCTATCCGTCGCCGCCATCACTACCCACGAGCCATCACTTGTTCAACCCGTTCAGTCTGAAGATACAGACGTTCTTTTTGACGAGAACGTTCTTCTCCGTGAAGCTCTTGTAGATCAGACTGTTGCAGATAGCCAGGCTAAGGATGCTCAGGACCATCCTGTTGAAAAGAGGGAGACTGCAGCAGATGATTTGTAATAACTTAGCTTCTTTTTTTTTTTTTTTTTTTTTTAAAGTGTAGAACAATTTCTAATGCCCGTCATGTTTTTGGGGTGTTATGAACATAACCCGTTTTGTATGTTTGCTAAATTCTGCAAGGTCCGTTGACCTTTGTTTTATTTTTGTGAAATGCATTCATTTTATTTTAAAGTACATTTCACGTTATCAGATGAACTCCGTTCAGTTTATGCGCTTCGCCCGTTTTCTCTCTCTTTTTTTTTTTTGATTTCTTTCCGTCCAGTCTGGCGGAATCAACTCATCTGTCCATTAACCGTTTACCCAAGGGTCGTCGCCCCTTAAGATGATTTGTCCGTTCTTGGGACTTTCAGAATTACCATTCGTTTAGAAGGGTCCGTTTAGTACGTGGGTTTAGCCTTTTTTTTTTTAGTCCCTTGGATTTTAAGAGTTATCATCCTTTAGGGATGATCCGTTCAGTTTTGTGGACTTTGCTTCTTATCCGCCCGTCATTGTATTTAAAGTTTATCACCATTTTAGGATGATCCGTCCATCTTGTGGTTGTTATTTTTGGCCCATCCATTATCTGGACTTAAAGAGTTACTATCTTTTTAGGATGATCCGTCCAGCTTGTGGACGTTATTTCTGACCCATCCATTCTCTGGACTTCAGGAGTTGCCATCCTTCTAGGATGATCCATTCGGCTTTGTGGGCGTTTATTTCTGGCCAGTCCATTGTCTGGACTTAGTAGTTACCATCCTTTTAGGATGATTTGTCCAGCTTCGTGGACGTTATTTCTGGTCCATCCATTGTCTGGACTTCAGGAGTTATCATTATTTTAGGACGATCCGTCCAGCTTGTGGACGTTATTACTGATCCGTCCATTATTTGGACTTTAAGAGTTACCATCCTTTTGGATGATCCGTCCAGCTTATGGACGTTATTACTGGTCCGTCCATTATCTGGACTTTAAGAGTTACCATCCTTTTGGGTGATCCGTCTAGTTTGTGGACGTTATTACTGGTCCGTCCATTATCTGTACTTTTAAGAGTTACCATCCTTTTGGATGATTCGTCCAATTTATGGACGTTATTACTCCGTTCATAGTTAACAAACATAGTCGAGTCTGAATATTCCTCTAATTAATTAAGCGAAAATCATATGTTTATAATAAGTCAACAATACCTGCCCCCTTGGGCTAAAGAAAAAAGAAGTGCTCATAGAAAGAACTGAAAAAATAAAAAACTAGGAAAATGAAAAACTGGAAAAACGGGGAATGCTGGTGTTCTTGATATCTTCGTACCGTTTTTACTGGTAGTATTTTCGAAGATGCTCTGTGTTCCATGGGTACTGTAGCTTCCGTTCGTCCATGGTTTCGAGGTGGTAGGTCCCCTTCCTCTACCATGACGAGATCTTGTAAGGTACTTCCCAGTTGGGGCTAAGTTTTCCTTGTGAAAGATCTTTAGCCGCTCCCATTACCTTCCGTAGCACAAGGTCCCCGATCTGAAAATCTTTGTGTCTGACTTTGGAGTTGTAGTATTTTGCCATGAGCTTCTGGTATCGGGCCAACCTCTGTTTTGCTGTAGCCCAGACTTCATTGACCAAGTCTAGCTGTAGCCGCAAAGCCCCTTCATTCTTATCGTCATTGTAGCTCTCCACTCGATAACTTGTAAGCCCTATCTCTGCTGGAATGACAGCCTCACTTCTGTATGCTAGCCTGAATGGTGTTTCTCCCGTGGGCGTTTTTGCCATAGTACGATATGCCCACAAGATACTTGGTAACTCGTCAGGCCAGATGCCTTTTGCTCCCTCGAGCCAGGCTTAATGATTTTGAGCAAGGACCGGTTCTTGACTTCGACTTGCCTATTGGCCTACGGATGTGCGGGTGACGATTAGTGATTTCTGATGCCTAATTCCGAGCAGAAATCTTGGAATGCCTTGTTATCAAACTATTTTCCGTTATCGGAGACGAGTACCCTTGGTATCCTGAATCTGCATATGATATTTCTCCATACAAAGCTTCTGATATTTCTCTCCGTGATAGTTGCCAGGGCTTCTGCCTCCACCCACTTAGTGAAATAGTCGATCCCTACCACCAGAAATTTCAGCTGTCGTGCAGCCGTCAGGAGAGGGCCCATGATGTCTAGCCCCCATTGGGCAAACGGCCAAGGGGCTGTCATGGGTGTCAGTTCTTCGATTGGTTGCCTAATTAGGTTGCTGAACTTTTGACATTTGTCACAAGTCTTGACGTAGACTTGTGCGTCCTTCTGCATTGTAGGCCAATAGTACCCTGCTTGGATCAGTTTATGTACTAAGGACTGTGCCCCCGAATGGTTTCCGCAGATACCCTCGTGGACTTCTCTCATTATGTAGTCTGCTTCCTCGTGGCCTAAACACCTTAGGTATGGTCGTGAGAACCCCCTCTTGTATAAGACGTCATTGACTATTACAAATCGCGAAGCTCGAACTTTCAATTTTCTTGCTGCATCTCTGTCGTCTGAAAGCGTGCCTTCCTTCAGGTAAGCTATTAGCGGCGTAGTCTAATTGTTCTCAGGATTTACTTCCTGCACTTCTGCCCCTTTGTTAATGATTGAGGAATTCTGGATGAACGACAATACCTGATTGGGAGCCATCATAACCTCTGCGAAGGCGGCTTTTGCGAGCCAATCAACTCATTCGTTCTCCTCCCTTGGGATTTGGACGAATGTGACTTGGAGGGTGCCGATCCGTCTCCTGACCTCCTCAAAATATTTCTTCATCTTTTCCCCCCTACACTCATAGGCGTCGCTAATCTGACTGACTATTACCTGCAAATCGCAATGTACAACCATGGCCTCGGCACCTGCTGCTTTCGCCAGGTCTAATCCTACCACCAATGCTTCATACTCGGCCTCATTATTAGTTGTTGGGAAGTCCAGCCAATCATACACTTAATTTTCTCTCCGTCAGGGGTTTGAATTACCACTCCGGCGCCTCCAGCTTACTTGTTTGATGATCCGTCCGTGTGGATGTTCCATTGTCTGAGGGCTTGTGGCTCCTTCTGCACTGTTTGAGTGTATTCGGCAATGAAGTCCGCCACTGCTTGGCCCTTTATTGCAGTTCGCGGTCGGTAATGTATGTCAAACTCGCTTAGCTCTATCGCCCATAGGGCCATTCGTCCAGCAGCTTCAGGGCTGCTCATTGCTCTTTTTAGGGGTTGATCCGTTAGGACAATGATGGTGTGGGCTTGAAAGTACGGTTTGAGCTTTCAGGCTACGGTTACCAGTGCAAAGGCGAGCTTTTCCATGCGGGGGTACCTCTCTTCAACCCCCCGGAACCCCCTGCTTATGAAATAGACGGGTCGTTGAGTTCCTTCCTCTTCTCTTACTAAGGCCACGCTTACTGCCACCTGCGAAACTGCTAGGTACAAGTAAAGGTCTTCTCCTGGCTTGGACGGGCTGAGCAAGGGTGACGGGGCGAGGTATTTCTTCAGGTCTTCAAATGCCTTCTGACACTCATCCGTCCACTCAAATGATTTCCTTAGGACGCGGAAGAACGGTAGACACTTGTCCGTCGCTTTGGAGACGAACCTGTTCAAAGCTGCAACTTTGCCGTTTAAGCTTTGCACGTCCTTTACTGTCCTTGGCGGTTCCAGCTTCATGATGGCCCGTATCTTCTCTGGGTTCACCTCTATTCCTCTTTGGGATACCATAAAACCCAAGAATTTTCCCGCCGTTACCCCGAATATGCACTTGCTTGGATTCAGCTTCATGTTGTATAATCGTAGGGTATCGAATGTCTCCTGGAGGTCGCTCTGTTGATCATTTTCGTGTAGGCTCTTAACCAGCATGTCGTCGACGTAGACCTGTACGTTCCTCCCAATCTGGTGCGTGAACATTGTGTCCATTAATCTTTGGTACGTTGCCCCAGCGTTCTTGAGTCCGAATGGCATCACCTTATAGCAAAAGAGTCCTTGGCTGGTGACGAATGACGTTTTCTCCTGATCAGATTCCTCCATCTTGATCTGATTATAGCCGGAAAAGGCATCCATAAAACTTAGGAACTGGTGTCTGGCCGTAAAGTCGACCAGTGCATCTATCCGCGGGAGGGGGTAGCTGTCCTTTGGGCATGCCTTGTTAAGGTCCGTGAAGTCGACACACATTCGCCACTTCCCGCTAGCCTTCTTGACCATGACCACGTTCGCCAACCACTCCGAGTAATATACTTCCCTAATGAAACCCGCATCGAGTAGTTTTCTGGCCTCCTGCGCTATCGCTCTGTCCCATTCGTGAGCTAACACTCGCTTTTTCTGCTGGAATGGCAGGGTTGAGGGGTTCACGTTGAGCCTGTGTACTATGACAGAGGGATCGATTCCGGGCATGTCTTCGTGGCTCCATGCAAACACGTCTTGGTTCCTTCTGAGGAATGTTGCGAGGGCCAGACGCACCGGCTGGCAGGCCAATGTCCCTATTCTGGTCGTTCGCTCTGGTTTTGACTTGTCAAGTGTTATCTCCTCCAGCTCTTCGACTGGTTCCGCGATCGTCCGCTGTTCTTCTACGCACATTGTCTGATGATGATCTTCCATTTCTAGCATGGCAATGTAGCATTCTCGGGCGGTTACCTGATTCCCTCGCAACTCCCCAATCCTATAATCCGTTGGGAACTTGATCATCAGGTGGTATGTTGATGTTGCTGCTTTCCACGAGTTGAGTGTGGGCCGTCCGAGAATACCATTGTAAGCATATGAGCCGTCTACCACGAGGAACATTACATTCCTAGTGAGTTCTCGCGGATAATTGCCCACTGTTACCGAAATTGTGACGGAGCCTATTGGGAATACCCTTGTTCCTCCAAAACTGACAAGTGGAGCACTCGTCGGTATCAATTGCGCTTTGTCGATCCCCATTTGCTGGAATGCTGGATAGTACAGGATGTCTGCCGAGCTGCCGTTGTCGATTAATACTCAGTGGACATTATAGTCCCCCACACGTATGCTGACAACCAGTGCGTTGTCATGTGGATGATGGAGTCTCCTTGCGTCTTCTTCAGTGAATCCAATGATAGGGCTTTCCATCCGTGCGGTATTAGGTGTAGAGCCTGTTAGCTGGACGTTCAGGACCGATCTGAGGTACGTTTTTCGAGCTTTTTTGGAGGAACCAGTAGCCGCGGTTCCTCCCACGATCATCCTTATGTCTCCGATGGGGGATCTAGGACGCTCGTTATCCCGTTGGGGGGCCGGCTCTTGGCGATTTAGATCCGCTCTCTCTTTGTTGACGAATTTCTGCAACTTCCCTTGTCTAATGAGGGCCTCAATCTACTGCTTCAAGTCGTAGCAATCGGCTGTGTCGTGGTCGTGATCTTGGTGGAAACGACAATATTTGTCTCGCGGCCGCTTGCTGGGGTCGCTCTTTAGTTTCCCTGGGAACGCCAGGGTCCCCTCGTCTTTGATTTGCATCAGAACTTGGTCAATCGGGGCATTTAGAGGGGTGAAACTCGTGAACCTTCCTCCCGGGGGCTTAGGGCACCTTTCGTCCCTTCTGTCTCCTGTCCTTGGTCTTTTCTGCCCTTGATCCTGACGTACGTCCGCCTGCCGCTCCCTTTTCCTGGGCTTTTCCTCCTATGTTAGTAGCGCATCTTCTGTGTTCATGTACTTAGTGGCCCTGTAGAGTACCTCTGACATGGTTTTGGGGTCGTTTTTGTATAGTGAGAACAAAAACTTGCCCTTCCACAACCCGTTCGTGAAAGCCGCCACCAGTATTTTGTCGTCGGCTTCATCGATCGAGAGCTCTTCCTTATTGAAGTGGGTTAAGTAGGATCTTAACGTCTCGTCCTCTCTCTGCCTGATGCTCATTAAGCATGTCGTGGATTTCTTGTACCTGTGTCCCCCTATAAAGTGCGAGGTGAACTGAGCGCTCAACTCTTTGAAAGTGCTGATGGAGTTCGGCGTCAGCCGACTGAACCAAATTCTCGCGGGACCCTTCAGTGTGGTTGGGAAGGCCCTACACATGATTTCGTCTGGTACCCCTTGTAGATGCATCAAGGTCTTGAATGTCTTCAGGTGGTCTAGGGGATCCTTGATTCCATCATAACTCTCTATCTGTGGCATCTGGATCTTGTGCGGTAGGGGAAAGGAATTGACGGGGCCGGTGAATGGAGAGTCAATCCGGTTCACTAGGTTGTCTAGGTCGCTGGACACTCGTCCCTTTAGGGCGTTCATCATGACCTCCATCTGTTCTTTCATTGCCTGCATCTCTGTGAACATAGGCGGAGGAGTCGCGTCCATGAGGGATGGGAGGGTCGTGTTTTGTCGTTCTGGCCTACTTGGGGCGTTGCTCCCTTCAGGCCCTTCTCGGTCTCTCTGCGTGGCGCTGGTACCCTCATGATCCTCCCTCCGATTGTTGGGTGCTATGTTCCTTTGACGCAACTATTCTTCTAGGTCATGATTTTGTTTGGTGAGGCGCTCCACGGCTGCGGTGAGAGTCCGAACTTGTCTCTCGAGTGCGGTTGCGGGTAGTTCCTCTCCTTGGATGTCGTTGGTGGTTGCCATCGAGCGAGTGAGCACCATGCAACCCTTCTGTCTTAGGGATGAAGCAATGTCTGACCACTTTCTTCTTAGTTCCCCACAGACGGCGCCAACTGATGAAACTGAGAAATTTACTAGTGAGTCACACGATGCCTTCGCGCTCGAACGTAAACCTACACAATACAAAGAAGAAAACCTATCAAAGAGCACTGGTGTGGTGCCAGCCAAATGCCCTTTGAAGGTTAAGTCAGAAATATTCTCACAACTCTAGAGTGCTAGAGAGGGTAAAATAATGTGTACCTTTATTGGTGAAGGTATTGGGGCTTTTATAGTAGTTGAAAGTTTTCCCTCTTTGACTTGGAATCCAAGTCTTTTCCTTGTAGAAATCATCTTTTTTAGAGTCCGAAACGTGGTGGACAGATCTTCTCCTTATAGGGAAGATCTTCACCAATATATGAAGATTCTAGAATCCAAGTTGCGCAAGGACTCTGTTTAGGGCTTTTCAAGAATGGGCCAAAGTGTTCCCACTAAGAGGTCCAACAGGCCCATGGCCAATCAGCCCGTCTTTCTTCCCTCCGTCCACATCAGGTCCATCCACGTTGGCTCGCAGACTATAGTTAGCCCGTCCATTCACTCCAGGCATCCTAGCACGTATTTTCTCCCTTTCAGAAATTAAATTGTATGAAGGTAATTGAAAACCATAAACCTGCTAAAATGCTTGTAATTGGAGTTTAGAAGTAATAATAGAGTGGTATTAGTTAGAAGTGCCCCAAAAAAGATGTCTTGGCCATTAATGGAAAGATATGTGTGAACCAACATTGCATATTTTTCCCTTTAGGAAAAATAGGTACTGGGTAAGGTAAGCACTCTGATTTGCTCTAGAACCACATTTTGCTTCCCAACTGTAACAACCCAAAAAAAAAAAAAAAACATCCACCTCTCTTTTTTCTCTTCCCTTTCTCTTCTATATGGGAGACTCACTATAGAATAGGGATAGGGGTCCTATGAGTGATAATTATTGCTAATATAATGGGTCAATGATAGATTCTATTATGTAAGAGAGAATGGTGTGAAGATAATGAATTTTAATGTTAAAATGGCACCACCAATTTATTTATTTGATAATTCAATAGTTATAATAGGGAGGGAAGATTTGAATCCGAATATCTTGGAAACAACATAAAATATCAACAAGTTATAAGGCTCTTGGCCCCAAATGTAATTCTCTTCAATTCCTTCACCTCAGGTGTCTAATAAGTCTTAAGAGATTTATTAGTCAGATTAATTATAATGTGCAAATTAACCTGTAACACTTCATATTTTTGACAATGAGTTTTTTACAATATCTTATAGTAGTATCCGGCCTGATTCACTTTGCTTTCACCTCAGGTGTCTAATAAGTCTTAGGAGATTTATTAGTCAGATTAATTATAATGTGCAAATTAACCTGTAACACTTCATATTGTTGACAATGAGTTTTTTACAATATCTTATAGTAGTATCCGGCCTGATTCACTTTGCTTTGTTTCCAAGAAGTTCAACTACAACCTGCTATTTCAGTCGAAGAACTGTGGTGAGGGTTGTGGATCTTGTCTCTTTTTTCTTTCCACTTGTTTGTTGAACAAAATAGTGTCATGAGAAAGAGTTCTTTTACCTAACGATGTGTTACTTCTATTGTTTTTAGGGATGGAAATAGGATGTGGTGAGATCGGAATATGGGTGTTCTGTCTCCTCTTTAAGACAGAGAAAACTTATGTGAGGATGTGGCAAGATTGGAATATAGATGTTTTGTCCCCTCTTCAAGACAAAGAAAACTCATGTGAGGTGGAAGTGAAATAGGTCAAGATGGGATGAGATAGAGTCATTTTACCATTATTAATGAGGTGGCATTGATGCTAATAAGATTAAGAGAGATGAGAAAGAAGGGGCAAAACAAGACGGGGCAAGGTAGGCAAGGATGGAATCAAGACTTATCTTTGAGCCTAGACAAATTAAACATGAACAATAAAATTTAATCATTCAAAAATAAGAAATATATTAAAATTTAGTATTGATAAAATTAGTATCTATTCAATATTAAAAATATAAAAAAAATGTAGACAGAATAATTGTTTCCACTTCATTTCAAAAAAAGTTGCAATTTGTATTTTTCCACTTCATTTCAAAAAATTTGATGACTCTGTGTTATTTAATTGTTATAGATGTAGGGAAAGTATTGAACCAAGAAACTAACTTTGGTCTGCAAGAATAATTACGAGTTAGGAGTTATATACTGTGGTAAGCCCACTATCACGAAGACAAAGAAATTGAGACTTGTTATTTCACAAGGTGCCAAAATCCCCGAAAATCTACCATTCAACATATTATATACATGAAAAAAAAAAAAAAAAAAAAAAAAAAACATTTGCATTGGGCTCTACCTTTGTCCTGCACCATATAAATATCTGACATTTGAAAATCATTGCAATGGAGAATTTATAATAGAAGTTTCACCCCAAGTGAGTGGTGTGTGGTGATACTGATGAGTACTTTTAGAATCTACTTAACCCAAGAGTTCAGGTTTGAAATTCATTGGTTCAATGTGCATTGCCAGTACTTTATTTTATCCTAAGTTCCTAACCCACTATCAGCTCTGATTTTCAGGGTCTCAACCTGTCTATTACCTATATTTAGGGGTTTACAAAATAAAATTATCTGTGGGAGTTAGTATAAAATAAATAGAATTGGTAGATTATACTTGGATAGAATAAAATGAAAAAAAAAAAAACTTAATTCTTTTTTTCTTTTTCTTTTTCTTTTTCAGCGGAAGGAGTTATAAAAGAATAAATGAAAAAAAAAATACCATTTTTTATTTTACGATTTCCTTATGTGTATTTCTCATTATATATTAGCAATCTTTTAAAATGATTCAATAGAATTTAAAATTATGATGTCTGCTTCATGACAATTACTCTTTATCAAGCAAAAATAGTACCTTTTTTTTTGTAAGCAGGATTCGAACTCAACCAGTCCCTTATTCATGATAAGTGAATTACCGTTAATTAAACAAGAGAGAGAGAGAAGAGAGAGAGAGAGAGAGGGAGAAGGGAAGAAAGAGAGAAGGGGAGGAAGAGAGGAAGAGAGGATAAATATGAAAGGGATTAAAATGAATTTTTAAAGAATATTTCAAATATTATTTGTTTGGGAGTTTTGTGAGAAAGCATGAAACCCATTTCATTATATTCTATTCATATATATACTTTCCTCCTAAAAGGTGGGTTAAAGGATCCATTTCTCTCATAATTTTGGAGAAATACATTTTGTTATAAGTAATGCTAATACACAAAAATTTCATAACATTTTTCACAACATTAGATTGAAAAGTTTTTATATTCTTATTTGAGCCCACCTAAACATCATTTTTTTACCTACCATTAATAATCTGCAACATCAGAAATGTTAAATTTTTGTACATAAGACTTGCATTTTTATTATTACTATGCAAACTTGCGCGATGCTGAAAAAATTTAATATAATCATTTTATAAGAATATAATGTAAAATTTGTAGGTTAAATAGTGCTTGTGTTATTTAAAATATTTTCATTTTATAAGTTTTTATAATGGAACATATAATTTTTTTTTTTTTTTAAATTCAACAACAATACAATGATATATATATATATATATATATGTGTGTGTGTGTGTGTGTGTGTGTGTGTGTGTGTGTGAGGATAAAAGCTCAAAATTATGTATTGGGTCTAAGGCCCTACTTGAAGACTAAGGTGTGTCCGAAGAGGAGAAGATGATTGAGAAGAACCCCATGTGGGAGAAGTATACCTGAAAATGATCAAAGAATATAGTTTGAAGAGTGAGTCAATAGTTCGAAGAGGGTATTCTCCTCGGACATAAAGAATAGTGGTCGAGTAAATACCGGGGAGATTTGAGTGACTTTCCTAGCAAATCCAATGATAAGGATAAACTTCAGGCACGTATGGAGATAATAAGAACAGATAAATATCTAAAGGAAAAGCTGCTACCACCATATTAAATGCATTGCAGTAATTTTTCTGGCCGCATTAATGTGGAGAAGACTTCTAAACAGTGCAGTTTCAACTACCGCCACTCAAAAAGAACCGACGAAGATACCTGATGGGACATATACTCAAGTGAATATTTAGATGAAGTACAAGAAAACAATCAAGATAGTCTAAGAGAAAACTATATAAATGTAAGAAACCTCGTATGGAGGGGAGGAGGGGAGCTCTAAGAATTGTATTAGCCTTTCAAACACTAATTTATCTCTTCGGACATTAGTTTATTTGAATTTCACGTGTATTTTTATACTTGTTCATCCTTTGGGATCTGCATGAGACGTTGCTTAGATCACTCAGTCTAGCTCTTTCACCCACTCTCTACAAATTTATTATATTGGGATTGTTGGGCTCATATCACATACCTTTTGGGCTTGGGCTACAAACTAAGACCCTACAATATATATATATATATATATATATATATGTGTGTGTGCGCGCCCAATACCGAAACCCGTTGGGCTGGGCCTCACTTGGGCTCACAACTTATTTGTATGGTGGGCTTAGATTTCCTACTCTGGGTCGTTCTTCTCGCTAAGACTTAACGTCCTCTCTGTTCTTTCCTCGTGGGTCTGGGTCACCTTCTCTCTCTGCTTACTCTCTGCATACACTCTTTTTACTGCCCATTTTTCCAACCCCCTCTTCTTAATATTTCCTGTATTTATAGTCCATAGTTTAGTGGAGACGTCATAATTACTTGCCAGTAAGTGCAACTAGCGGTCCAGTATTAACGATCGTAAATGGGTGGTTAGGTGGGAGTGGGATGCGGTGAGGGTGGCGTTGGAACTTGGTTCCCACCCTCACGATAGTTCTCGGCAGCGGTGCTTCTCCGAGATACTGCCGGGCAGGTAAAGGGCGGGCGTCCAGGAAAACGTAATTTAATCAAAAAAATTAATTACATAATTATAATATTATTTTATATAAATGAAGAATATGTTATTTAAAATTAATTTCTTATTTTATAGAATTTTAAAAAAAAAATTGTACACCTCCATTTCAAGGAACACATGTAACATGTTACATTGAGTTTAAATTATTATATAAATTTAGAATTGTATTTTTTTTTCTTTCCAAATATAAGTATAATGGCTATATTATTTAAACAAGAATTTTTAAGGTAATCTTTTGAATATTTATCATTTTCATTATTCTTTTAGGGACCATATCTCTAATTTCCAGTACCTATTTTATTTGTATTTTTTATCCCAAAACTAAAGAGTTTTGTCAAAATAGGATAAAATTTTATACTTTTCAACCCAAAAATTAAAGAAGAAAAAAATGAAATTTTGAGCCTGAAACTAAAAAAGCAAACTACAAAACGAATCAATTTAAGGCCCAATTAGTCTAAAATGGACTGAACTAGACCATGCTGGATCAATTGGACTAAAATGGAGCAAATGGAATAGAAATTGACTAAATTAGACCAAAGTGGACTGAATAGTCTGAAATTCTATGTTGATGGGGCTCAAAATAGTGTAGTAAAAGTAAATGTTATGCTTCAGTTTTTATATATTCTAAAGATTTGTAAAACTTACATACAATATAACTTGTACTAACTTCATTTTGTAAATTTTTTAGTTAGTAAACATTATAGTTTAAGTGCGCGTTTGGATACCGCTTATTTTGCTAAAAACTAAAAATATTGTAGCAAAATATTTTTTAAATGTGTGAATAGTGCCATGAAACCCATTTTTAATGACATTTTTGTTGAAAAAAGAGGTTTGTAGGTCCCATGAATAGTGCACAGGACCCACTGCCAAACTTGAAATGCGCTTCTCCCAAAAAAGGAAAAAAAAAAACATTGTAGCAAAATAATTTTTAAATATGTGAATAGTGCTGTGAGACCTATTTTTAATGAAATTTTTGTTAAAAAAAGGTTTGTAGATCCCATGAACAGTGCATGGGACCCACTGCCAAACTTGAAATGCTCTTCTCCAAAAAAAAAAAAAAAAAAAGAAGCCAGACGCAAACACGCATGGCCAAAACGCAATCCAAACGTGCCTTAAATGCTCTTTTTACTATTAAAAATTTAAATGAAAACATTATGCATTATTTAAAGGATCTTATTGTTTGATTAGTATTACTTAAAAGAATCTTAAATGAAGTCATGCACTAATAGATCTGGACAAAATAATTAAATTAACTCATTTAATTATATGCTAATAGATTTTACAATTGAAATTAACCAAATGGATTGAAGTAAACCAAAATAGACCAAAATGATATACTAATATGGCTCAACAGGAGTATAGCAACATTAATAAATGCTACACTTGAACATTTATATATTACATAAATTTCTTTAAAACACAAGTAAAATATGCTAAGCATAGTGATAAAATTATACATTTATTTCATTTGCTTTCTTTTTCTTCTGCATACTACCAAATACACTTCAAAATATATCTAAATATCTCGTTGCTTTCCATTCTATTCTTTATAACCCGTGCAATGTATTCCATTCCTCTATCAATTTCTATAGAAATTACATAGGTTCTTCTCAATTTCAGGATGAATGCTTGCGAGGAAATGGAATGAAACCATTCATTTCTTTAAAGGCACCTCCAAAATGAGAGGGAGTGGTTTTTCTCCATCTAAACAAGCTGTAAAGGAATGGAAAGAATAAATAAATTAGAAAGGAATGGATGGAATGAAAAAGATTTGGGAGCTCTTTCTCTTAGTCCTTATTGCAGTTTATAAATAAAAGAAATATATAATTCTATTTATATCATCATCTTTTATATATGTAATATATCTGATAACAATAATTTAGAATTTTCATCCACTTTTGATTAATTTTTTTTTTTTTTTATAATCTATACCTCTAAAATCCATTCAAACCAATAATTATCTTATTTATCCGTAATATCTCTCTCATAACATATGGACCTTACATATATCATTGATATATTACATATATGATATATCAAAGATATAAGATACCTTCTCTATCTAAACAAGAAAGGATGTGAGTCCATTCTTTCCCTGCCGTTCATTTTCATCCTAAAGAATGGTCCAAACACAACCACTCTCAACAACATCTTAAGCCGAAGCAAATTCTAGTTGTAAACCCAAAAAAAAGAAAGAAAGTATTTTTCATCCCAAGCCCAATGTATTGTTTGACAAGTAAACTTTGATTCTTTCCAAAAAAACAAAAACAGAGGGAGGTAACAATTTAACATTATTAACCAGTGCTTCCCCAAAGGAAGCATGGGGAGGAGTTAATAAGAGGTTATGGGTTGGGATGGTTGGGAAAATATTTATATATATATATATATATATATATATATAAATGTGGCAGAGATTGGGAGTGACAGCTAATAAGAGCTTAGGAATGCACGTGCAAGGAAGCTGAGTGAGTCTTATCAAATCATTGTAATGCAAAATGGCCTGTTGTTGGCTGATACACAAGACGATATTGACTGTTGAGTGCTTTGAGGTGTCACCAACTGTCTCTTTTAACACTGTCTCTGTGAGTGAGCCCTCCTTCCTCCTTTCTCCATTCTCCATTCTCCATTCTCCTTCTCTTCTTTTGTGTGTGGCCCAACTTCATGTGCTCCCTCCACCTCCCTTGCTTTGCTCCCCACCACCCTCACCCTATCACATACTTGTGGCTCCCCTCCTCCTTGAACAATTCTCTACTTTTGTCATTTCCTTTTTTTTAACAATGATTGGGTTTGGGGTGACTTATCTATTATAATTGGTACATGTAAAAGCGATGTTAGATGTTAATGGTCGGAACCTTGTGAGAGTATCTGGGTGATAGACTTATTAGTTTGGGACGTGATGTAAACCTAAATGTCTTAGTTTAATCTACCACGCTATTGGTTTAAAAGGTTACTGAGGTGTCTTATGGGATCAAAGAGTTTTAATGATTATAAACTAGTAGTAGAAATGTATCGGATTTATTTAAGTTACTTCACCTCAAGTATAATCCATTTTAAGTTAATTTACAAATTATATCCTCCAATTTTAACATGTTTTGAATTTATTCTTTTAATTTTTTTTTTCATTTGATTCCTTCCATTTTAATATGTTTTCAATTAATTCTTCTTCAACCAATTTTTTCATTGGTTTTAGTATTTTTTTGAGAATCTTTATTTTATATATATATATATATATAATATTAAAAAAAATGGTAGCAAGAAGCTACCATAGTAACTTTCCTACATGACGTCACTATAATAGCATCCTACTCATTAGGTTCGAGACAACAAATAGAATTATAGAATACTAGTGAATCATAGTTATTATCCCAGCCTCACAAAAGCACTAGTGGACATTGAGCCAGAGGCATGAGGTTTTTTCCAAGTGTTTTCCATTGTAGAATTCAAAGCTAGGACCTCTACCTCAAACCACTTGAGAGTAAATCCAATGACCATTAAACCACCACTCTCAATGGTACGGGTTGGTAGTTGTCTTTTAAAATATATATATATATATATATATATTTATATATTTATAGATTTGTTATTTGCTTCAAAGGAGTCTCAAGCACACACACCCTCTTGAACGTGAACTTACCCGATAACTAGCTAATTAGGCTTCTCCTTTTGCCTCATCTTAATTTCATTTAAATTATAAGAAATAAGTCAATAACTGCACTTTTATTCAATAAAATAATAAACTTTTATATTTTTTTGAGAATCAAATAATAACCTAAATAAACTAAGGTTTTTTTTTTTTAAATAGAGATCCGGTTAATGTATGCCCTTAATTAGGGCACACATTAATCATCATTTTATGAAACTTTTTCTGAAAAATTGAAAAAGTTATCAAAAAATTAATCACTTTTTCGCTTTCCTATAAAAAATTCTTTAAAATAGTTTACTAATATATGTCTTTCCTCCTTAATTCTACTAACATATGCCTTAAGAGCATACGTTACTAATACTCAAATAAACTAACGAAAATATTAAGTCCATTCAAAACATTATCTTAAAAATATTAAGTCCATTCAAAACATTATCTTAAATACCAACCTGGGTACCCATTTTTTTATACAGATGATAGCATTGATTCTAAAATTGAACTAGAGCATGATCTGATGATAATCAGGGAGCGTCAGTAGAAATGTTAATTATTTAAGTGCTTTACAATCAATGTAATGTTTTGAATGAACTGATGTTGGCCCTGACTCTAAATTCTTGGGGCTATTCGGTATATAATTTTAAATACATGTTTTCAATTTTCAAATAATATTATACGCATTTTTATACATTTTTTTACCAACATGTATTTCTAAAAAAATTAAAGACTGTTATTTAAATATACGTACCAAACGGGTTCTTAGTCATCGCAATAAATTCTGTGCTCACAATAATGAAGGTGTATTATTGTATTTAGCTAAATCCTATAATTTCCTGAGATGTTTTTTACAAGATAGAAAGCATTTATATGTTTAAAAAACCCAAAAAAAAATAATGACATAAAAATATCAACCGTTTCTATGCTCAGTCCCTCTCCTTGTCTGCAAAACTGTTGTCAGTCAAGACAAAAGATGTGTCCTGGTGAGGAACTCTTTCTCCTTCAAACAACCGAGCACAGCACAAACTGTCTTCAGGGGATGAATCCATGCGCTGGCTTTCAATCATCTCTGAGCAAATATAAACTCAGCAATGAACCCACCAGCAAAAAAGAGGAACCTCACGCAAGTATATCCTCCACGCTACCTTTCTCAATCTCACAAACTATTCTTGTATTTACACATTGAAAGAGACTTTCGAAAATAGTGAGTTTGAAATTTATCGCTTTCTATTATTGTGTCTTTCCAACCTCAACAGCCCCTTCACATTTGAGCCAATACCTCACAATTGTGTACTCATATTAACTCACTCATTTCAAGACAATTGAAAAGAATGGAAAACCAGATACAAGGTTCTTATTGTATTTAAAAATATCTTACATAGAAAGCATAAGCCTTTCATATGTAATATTGTGTCTTTCCAACCTCAACAGCCCCTTCACATTTGAGCCAATACCTCACAATTGTGTACTCATATTAACTCACTCATTTCAAGACAATTGAAAAGAATGGAAAACCAGATACAAGGTTCTTATTGTATTTAAAAATATCTTACATAGAAAGCATAAGCCTTTCATATGTATGTGTTATTCATGCATATATTATAGACCTATGTACATGTGAGAGTGATGTTCCATACACAACTATTGTTGGAGAATATGAAAAGTGATACTTCCAAATAATGGTATAAAGTAATTATATAATGAGGCGAGTGATAGAGATTGAAGCACATATCAAGTCGTTCTATTGAGACAATTTGTACCCTCTTAGTAAGATTATTGATGAGGAAAGGATAATGGCATGTCATTCCTAAGATACAATAAGCTTAACCAAACGTTATACACCTTGCAAATTTATACAAACTTATAAGGTAGAAGTTGCGCAAAATATAGCAACTCTAACAAGTAGAAGGATGTAAGAAATGAGGTAGTTGTGGAAAGAAGTTCAACAAGAAATCTTGCTTGGTGAAAAGAGTTCTCACAAGTGAGTTATTTATAAGCAAATATAAATCATTTGTCTCACTTTTTGTGTTCTACTTTATGTTTTACCAATATTTCTAATTTTTTTCGTCTAAATAGAACGGAGAATAAAAATAAATAATTGGTCTTTTAATACTAAATTCAATTAGAGTTAACAACAAAACAAACAGCTGGAGGTTAACTTTAACGTATTTTAATTTGAAATTAGGGGGTCAATCATGCATTTTGATAATTCAATGGGTTAAGTGTAATTAATGTGATAGTTCAAGACATGGAAAAATATAATTTTTCCAAACAAAATTCATTTTATGAAACTTTAGTGTTAGCTATGCACTATAGCTTGCGACTGCAAGGTATTTGTTTTTTAATTTGTTGATCAAATTTTAGCTTGATTGCCCTAGTTATTGGGTACTCCAAAAGTAATACTCTCCCCTCTCATATGAAACCCACCCCTCATGTGAGAGGGGGAGCATTACTCCTGAAGTACCTAATAAATTTTTTTACTACCCCCAATGGTAATGCTCTAATTGCATATAAAGTGGCAATAAATGCTTAGTTAAATAAATGAGATAGTAACTCCAAAAGTTGGCCTAGCAACTTCAGAGACCTCATGAGATTCATGTGAATTCAAGTTTGAAAACTCTAGTCAGTAACTTGGGGCCACTCTCCAAGGGATCATCCTTATAATTACTTGATGTGTGTAGGATGAAAGGATTATACACACAGAAGGAAATAGGCAAATGCTAGAAGAGTTTTGGACAATAAACACCCTTATAGCAAAAATGTAAATAAGAGAAAAAGTGAGTTATCACTCATTTAAATGTTGTATGACATCCTCTATCGTTGAGTTCAAAAAAAAAAAAAAAAAAAAAAAAGGTTGTTTGGCGTCCCATACAAGATTAACTTTTCATTAAAACAATATAACACCTATTACTTAAGATACCTCCATTTATGGTAAAGGGTTATATTCCTTTTTGTATGTGGCATTGGTATCCATGTACAAGGAACTAAAGAGAGATCTACAAAAGTTGATTTCTTGATTTCTAAAAATAAACCCCAAATATCTCCGTTTGGAGGCAAAGGGTCATAATTTGAACGTCCCAACTATCGAGGGTCCTTTTCTAAGATTCAAGAATGTGACTTCCATTCTTTTTTCCATCCCTCTACCTCTGCATAACCCATCTCCAGCATCATGCAAACATGGTCAGAACACAGAGATACGCAATATTTATCCCGAATCCATTTGCAGGAAAACGGTAAATAACCAGTTTAGACTTTGCATAAAGAACACTGTTGTGTACGGATACAGGAGACAGCTTACACTTTGTACAAAGTAAAGATTAAGTCAACATAAGTGGCTTGGAAACTTTTTTTTTTTTTTTAATTGAAAAAGCTATTAATATTTTTTTAATTTTTGAAAAAAAAAAATCAAAAATAAAAAATAATATGTGTCTTAAGGGCACACATTAACAAAATCCTAAGAAGAATACAAAAGCTAAATAAAGCTGCTTATGTCTATGGATACAATGGCAAATTAAAAAGAAAAAAGTAATGGCTTAGCTCATACGGCATCATTCACCAAAATGGTCCAAATGTGATCTCTAGCTGAGCTAGTTGCAAACATTATTTTTATATAATTAATTGACATGTTGGCTCATAATGATCCTCACTTCAAATCCCATCATCCCTAATGCAACTTTAATCGCCTTTTCTAGCAGATATTAACAATATGTAATATTTGTCGATTGTAGTAAAACTTTGTTTGGCCTAAGCCTCGATGAGTTATCCTGGTTCGATGATATAAGACAATCATGAAACAGACTCAGAATCCTATTTTATATTATTAGTTCAAAATAAATAAACACCCCCCCCCCAGTAGTCTCACTCACTCACTGACTTACTTAAACATGTCAGTTATAAATGCATGACAGTGGAACATATATGATATGGAAGAATTATAGCAGGTACCATGAGCTTAACCCGTCAGCTCCTGCTTTGGCTGACGGGTCAGTCACGACGGACGTTATGGGCTAACGTAACGAAAGAAGGCATGCTGACGGGAGCAAGACAAACCGATGGGCTGAATGCTCCAGGTCTAACCGACAGCAATTCGAAGCTCCTGGGCTACTCAGTGTAGCAAGAAGCTGACGCCAACTCGGCTGAAGGGGAGAATGCAAGCTGACGGTTTCAAGGCCGACGGTTCTATGAAAACCATGACTTGGTCACCACGCATGGGTAATAGGGAAGTTGCTTGTATTCCACGCCCAGTATCAGAGTCCTATAAGGAAAGGATCCCGCAATCTACTCTAATGAGGAGTCCTATAAGGAAAAGACTTCTGCTCCAAGGAAAAAGGTCAATCCTCTACTACTATAAAAGCCCCAATACCCTCACAAATCAAGGTACGCATCATTAACCCCTTTCTAGCACTCTAGAGTTGAAAGAAGTTCTAACTTGACCTTCGGAGGGTATTTGGCCGGCACCACACCGGTGCTCTCTGTTAGATCTTCTCTTTTTTGTTGTGCAGGTGTCGTTTTGAGCGTACAAGCATCGTGCAACTCACTAGTGAGATTTCCGGCATCATCAGTTGGCGCCGTCTGTGGGAAAACGCAACGACGTCGTAATTAAGCCATACTATCGTTTCCTAGACTAAAGGGTTGCATGGTACTCACTCGCTCAATGGCGACTACTAATGACGCACAAGGAGAGGAACAACCCACGACTGCCCTCGAGAGACAAGTTCGGACCCTCAGTGCCGCCGTAGAGCGCCTCACCAAACAGAACCTCGACTTGGAGGAACAGCTGCGCCAGAAGAATGCAGCACTAAATGACCGACCAAAAGATCAGGAAGGAACTAGCGCTCCAAATAGGAATCAGGAGAGACCTGAGGGCAGCCACGCCCCAAGCAGGCCGGAGAGACAGCACGTGAACATGCCATCCCTCACGGATGCGACTCCACCACATATTGCCGCCGAGATACAGGCAATGAGGGAACAGATGGAGGTCATGATGAACGCCCTTAAGGGGCGAGTCTCCAGTGATCTTGACGATCTGGTCAATCGTACCGATTCGCCCTTCACTGTGGCCGTGAACTCCTTCCCCCTGCCCCACAAGTTCCGCATGCCGAATATAGATAGCTATGACGGGGTGAAGGATCCTCTGGATCACCTGGAAACTTTCAAAACCCTGATGCATCTTCAGGGGGTAGCAGATGAGATTATGTGCAGGGCCTTCCCCACAACACTCAAAGGCCCCGTAAGGATATGGTTCAGTCGGCTGACGCCCAACTCTATCAGCACCTTCAAGGAGCTAAGCGCCCAATTCACTACACACTTCATTGGGGGACATAGGTATAAGAAGTCCACGGCATGCCTGATGAGTATCAAGCAGAGATTCAGGCTCAAGTAGTGAGTCTGAGAGTTCCTCCTGGTCGTCAGAGAGGGAGACGTCAGCCCATGTTCCCGTCGAGGAAGTAGGGAGTCAGGGAAACGGCGGCCAGGAGGAGGAAGTAGGCGAAGAGGGTGAGGTTGGATTAGGAGAGGGGAACAGTGACGGGGATGAAGGCGACGAGGAGTCTTGTGAAGGGGATTCTGAAGGTCCTGGAGGTAGTCGTCCCTTCATCCTTCCCAAGGACTGGGCTGTGAATAAATTCCTTCCAAAAATGACACTTAAAATTTTCAACGAATTACGTACCCGTTTCCAAATCCCTGACCATATTCCTATCCGTCTACCTATGGAGGGTGAGAAATGCTATACGGGAAGAACTGCAGACGTTGGCATGTATGATGCCATGTTTGCTGCCGGGTTGAGACTGCCTCTGACGGCTTTACACCGTCAGCTGGCTGACTTTCTTGGTATATCCGTCAGTCAGATTGCTCCAAACTCGTGGAGAATTTTTATTAGTGCTGAGGTGCTGTGGGGTCGTCTAAGCGGAGGCCACCGTCAGCTTTCCTTGGATGAATTTTTCTACTGCTACAGACCTCGGCACCTTTCGTCTTCAAAGGGGATGTATCATTTCGCCGTCAGGGAGAAGGAGTTGAGGCTGGTGTTTGAGATGCCAGATTCTAATAGAGCCTGGAAGAGTAGGTTCTTTTTTGTTGAGGGGACGGATTGGGTGTGCCGTCAGGACGAGTGGGAAACGATTTCCTTTGGTTGTTTTGACAACACTTGGGGGTTTGTTAGGGAGTCAGGTTTTAGTCGTCACCTTTATCCTCGTCAGTTTTTTACTTTTCGAAAAGATACTAATGTAGCCAAATTATTCTTTTTCAGCTTTCACTCGTCCATCAATAACTGACGAGCAGGAAGATTTCATCCGTCGGGTTTTGGAGATACCCATAGAAGAGCGATCGTGCCGGGACTTGATTACCCTCGACACTCTTCATACGTACTGTGGGGGTCCCGAACCGACGCCTGAAGCTCGTAGATTAGAAGAGTTTGCCCGTCACGTAAGTTTTTTGACCTATTCGTCAGTCTTTGTACTTCTAGTCGTCGGCTTCCCTTACGTTTTTTTTTTTTTTTTTTTTTTTTTTTTTTTTTTTTTATTACAGAAATGGATGTTGCTAAGGAACGGATCAGGGCCGCTGCTGCCCGTCAGAAGGAGGAGAAGAAGGCGAAGGGAGAGGCGACGTCTACGTCTGCCCCCCAATCCGTCGCCAAGGGCTCCCAGAAGAGAAAATCTGACGGAGTGGTCTTTCGTCCGTCGAAAAGACCAACCGTCACTCCCGCGAAGTCTCCCCCACGTCGGGCCATGGAGCCGGGAAGGGTATTATGACCTCTTCTGGTCCCGTCCTGCAGGGACCCCAAAGCCTGCTGATGCACAAGAATTTTGCCGTCGAGGCCATCGGAGCACTCATAAGACCGACGGATATAGATCCTTGCACTCAGCTAGGGACGGAAGAACTGGGGTGTCGGCCCTGTTCGACCTCTCGCGGGTAAGCGTCAGCTTTACCTCTTTCTTTTTGACTGACGTGCCTAACTTTTTTCTTTTTGATAACTGACGGTTATATCTTTTTCTAGGCTTTGGTTCGTGTGAAGGCGCTGCAGGAACGGTGCGTGGCCAAGGAGGGGGTCGTCACTCGTATTAGCAAGCATAATTCTAATATGCGAGACCAGCAAGCTCAGTATAAGGAGGCGTGCGCACACTTAACCTCAAGCTGAAAGAGGTAAAGGAGAAATTGGAAGAGGCGAGCCGTCAGCAGGGCGAGCTAGAGGGAGAGCTGACGACCCTTCGTGGTCAGTTGGAGACGGCAGGGGCTGACGCCGTTGAGAAATTCAAAGCGTCAGACTCCTTCATCGATTCTTGTGGTGCTTATTATGGCACAGGATTCGATGACTGTCTCAAACAGGTCGCGTCAGCTTTCCCTGAACTGGACCTATCTGGGATTACCCTGGACGATGCTCAGCCTATGACGCCTGCTACTGATGCCGTCACTGCTGGTGCTGACGACTTGGTCGATTCCCCCCACATGGAGGTAATGGAGTTGTCTTGGCCCAACCTGCTGCGAACCTCCAACAACTGCCGATGCCCCTCTGTGGTGCTGCTTGACGGAGAGGACCCTTTTGCTGCGTAGAGAGTTCTTTTAAGTGACGGATTTTTATTTTGTAGTTCATGTTTTTCCTTTTTTAATTTTGTTAGCAAACAATTTTATTAAGTGCCCCTTGGGCCCCAATATGTAATACTTTGACAGCTTTTTTAAATGCCTCTTTTTTGGGTTTCGATTATTTATGACGCCGTCGCTTTTGATCATTGGTATGTAGTTACTTTTGCTTGGCTTGTTTAACCTGTGTGTTTTGATTTGAAAGCATGAAATCAGGTTGTGGGCCTTTTAGTTTAGTATACCGTAGTTGTACAAACCGTCGGTTTCTTCTGCTTCACAAATCCGTCAGTTTTTTGCTTTAATGATTGTAGAAGTTTTTTGGCAAAATCTTGTTACCTCGTGACAAGGTCATTTGCCTTATAGACTTGTCTATTTGTGGATTGATAGATTCAACCTTTTTAAGACCGTCAGCCTAATGGCTGACGTAATTGGCTCACGAACTCCGTCAGTCTTTACTTAGACCGTCAATTTTGTCGTTTTGCCCATCTTGTGGACTTGATTTTTTTTGTACCGTCGGTTTAGTCACTTCTCCCTCAGTTCTTTAATTTTGATTGTAAGTTTGAGTGCTGAGATGATTGTGATCTTGACCATATTTAGTCTTTTAGACCGTCAGCTTGAGAGCTGAAGTGATGACTTGACCAGTCTCTTAGACCGTCAGTTTGAGAGCTGAGGTGGTTGTCTTGACAGTCTTTTAGACCGTCAGCTTGAGAGCTGGATTTGACCAGTCTTTTAGACCGTCAGCTTGAGAGCTGAAATGACTGGATTTGACCAGTCTCTTAGACCGTCAGCTTGAGAGCTGAGATGGTTGTGGTCTTTGACCAGTCTTTTAGACCGTCAGCTTGAGAGCTGGATTTGACCAGTCTTTTAGACCGTCAGTTTGAGAGCTGGATTTGACCAGTCTTTTAGACCGTCAGCTTTTTGATCCCGTCCACTTTGTGGACGGTCAATTTGTCAATCTTTAATGACCTCATATTCGTAAGTAGAAACTTCAGTAGTTCTAAGTAAATTCCTCTTATTGCCATGCATCTATATAAAAAGTAATTTGAAAACAAAATCTGCCCATTTCGGGCTTATTGTAGCAAATACTTAAGTAGGAAAAGAAAAACTGCCCTTTGGGCTTATTGTAGTAAATACTTGAAAAGGTAATCGATAGGTCTTGGCGTCACTCAAAAAATTGTTGCTTTTTGTGTCGTCGCCCCTACTGGTAGTACTTCCATAAATGTTCAGCATTCCATGGATGTGGTAGCTTCCGTCCGTCCAGTGTCTCTAGATGGTAGGTTCATTTCCTTTGCAATGCCGTAACCCGGTAGGTCCTTCCCAATTTA
>NW_027069595.1:0-113348 GCF_002906115.3 Quercus suber | reverse complement strand
ACTACCTCCAGGACCTTCAGAATCCCCTTCACAAGACTCCTCGTCGCCTTCATCCCCGTCACTGTTCCCCTCTCCTAATCCAACCTCACCCTCTTCGCCTACTTCCTCCTCTTGGCCGCCGTTTCCCTGACTCCCTACTTCCTCGACGGGAACATGGGCTGACGTCTCCCTCTCTGACGACCAGGAGGAACTCTCAGACTCACTACTTGAGCCTGAACCAAACACCTCGTCGTAGCCCGCTCCTTCGTGGACCGACGGCTGGTCACTCGACGCGTCACTCGACATTTACCTACAAGTGACGGGTGTAAACTAAGCACCTAGGTTGACGACCTCACTTTAAAGAAGATAATTGAAAGTATGCGAGGAAAGAAAGGAAACTTACAAGTTTTCAGAGAGTAACGGTTGAAGAAGTGACGACAGGAATGTTGGTAGAATTGACGGAATATAGGCGACGGATGTGCTCTCCAGGAATCAGTGAGTGAAATAGTGAAAATAGGGAGAGGTGGGCCACATATATATATATAAGAAAACGCACGGAAGACGAAGCGACGCCCACATTCAGACACGGAACCAATCCGAGCACGCCACTTGTCCTAACATTTAATACTGGGGTGTCAGCTGTAATTATTTTCTCTCTCCTGGTCAAAGTGACAGGTAGTGACGAATGAAAACTCCATAACCCGTCAGGAACAGCCGACGGAGATATGGAGTAGGGGGCAACTGATATGGAAGAATTATAGCAGGTACCATGAGCTTAACCCGTCAGCTCCTGCTTTGGCTGACAGGTCAGTCACGACGGACGTTATGGGCTAACGTAACGAAAGAAGGCATGCTGACGGGAGCAAGACAAACCGATGGGCTGAATGCTCCAGGTCTAACCGACAGCAATTCGAAGCTCCTGGGCTACTCAGTGTAGCAAGAAGCTGACGCCAACTCGGCTGAAGGGGAGAATGCAAGCTGACGGTTTCAAGGTCGACGGTTCTATGAAAACCATGACTTGGTCACCACGCATGGGTAATAGGGAAGTTGCTTGTATTCCACGCCCAGTATCAGAGTCCTATAAGGAAAGGATCCCGCAATCTACGCTAATGAGGAGTCCTATAAGGAAAAGACTTCTGCTCCAAGGAAAAAGGTCAATCCTCGACTACTATAAAAGCCCCAATACCCTCACAAATCAAGGTACGCATAATTAACCCCTCTCTAGCACTCTAGAGTTGAAAGAAGTTCTAACTTGACCTTCGGAGGGTATTTGACCGGCACCACACCGGTGCTCTCTGTTAGGTCTTCTCTTTTTTGTTGTGCAGGTATCGTTTTGAGCGTACAAGCATCATGCAACTCACTGGTGAGATTTCCGGCATCATCAATATACATGGTTCTGAACCAACTCAAAACCAATCTTCATCTGATCTGAAGAAAGAGATGTAGTCTATATTTTACAATATCTATAACTTCGTAGTAGGAAAGTGGGATCGCACTGTGCCCAAGAAGACTAACCCATCCCTCATTCATATCTTATCTTTTCCATCCCCATTCCCCGCCAACTTGTGGTTGTGGGGTCTTTAACTCCGTGAACTTCGAAATATCATCAATGATCAATAACCATACTTTCTTAACTCAAGATAGAGAGAAAGACAGAGAACTTGCTAGAAAGATGTATATTTATATACTACTTTATAGTAGTAACTTGTAACTAACCATGTTAAGCATGTTCGTACAGTTTCGTATCAAAGTGTGATACTATAAAGGACTGAATGGTACAACATAGAATAAAAGCAGCACCTATAATTATTTATTGTACGCGCTTTGAAAAATAATATCATTGCTCATGTATAGCTCACCATTCACCAAGCCATTTAATGCTCTAAAATATAATAGTATTTTTTTTTTTTAACTTTTTTCATTTCCACCCTTATATATACATTCATTTTCGTTTTATCACCCCCACATTCTCTCTCTGAGTCTCTCTCACTCTATGAGTATAGAAATTAAGATTATGAAGGGGAAGCTTTTGAGGGCATGCATGAACAAGTGGAGAAAGATGGGGAGGAGTAGAGTTGGGCCTTGTGCTGCCTGTGAGTACTGCTGTCAATGGGCTTTGTGGCCTTCAACACATGAAGAGCATTCCATTCCAAAAGATGTCCCAAAGGGTCACTCAGTAGTGTATGTGGGTGAGAACTATAAGAGGTTTGTAATCAAAATCAACTTACTCAATCACCCACTCTTCAGGGCATTGCTGGATCAGGCTCAAGATGAATATGATTTCACTACTGACTCAAAACTCTGCATCCCTTGCGATGAAAACCTTTTCCTCAATGTCATTCGCTGCGCTAGCTCTCCAGACGATCGAAGGATTTCTCTTCGACTTTAAGAATTCATCAACAGGGAACTTGAGAGCAATTTGACTGATTCATGAGGCTGATGTTCTAATGACGATGCTGATATGTAGCCATTATAATGTTGTATACCATGTAGAATTGTAAAATAAATATCCTCCAGCTCACTAATGTAATCCTTTATTTTGTGTTAGTGAGATAATTTAGTTTAAGAATTTTAAATTTAATTCTGCATGGGAATTCTTAATGTAAAATGTTAACTGGGGGGCAAGATAATACCCGTTGTTACACATAGTAAATGTGTCTTTTTCTTTCTTTTCAATAGTTAGTAAACGAGACCAGAGCTGAAGTATCGGAGCTGGTCCTCTGCAGATCAAGCCCCACTCACTGACATGACAACATTTTAAAACAGTGAAAGTCATGAATGGTTCCAAAAGTTTCAGTTCTATGTCAAAGAACATTTTGGAACTGAAATTTGGGATTGATGGAAATGAAGAGGGGGCTGCAATGCAACAAACTAGTCTAGCATGAGTTTCGAAAAAACATGTTACATTATTGTAAGTACTTAAATGGTCCATAGCAAAGCTACTAACACTGAAGTCGCTTGGAGATGTCACTGGAAATCATGGGCAAGAACAAATTTTCAAGGTAACAACAGAGGTTTTTCCACCCTAAACCATAAAATTTTGTCCAGTATCACTAACCTGTCCCCTCAAATTCAAGTTATTCACCCACATCTAATTCTGTGAAATCATGTACGGGACAAGATATGGTGCAAAAGAGAATACATGCTTGGAGTTGGACATCTTGGAAGAAGACAGTTCCAACCACAAGTTAAGAAATCTACCATTGTAGGCTAAGAGAATTCAAGTTACATCATGCACAGGTCAAAAGACATTTGCAACTAATTCTTATATTCTGGGCAAGAAAAATGCTCAGAAGAAAATCTGGCCAAGCAGGTAATGATTTAAGCAGAAAAGCTTTGGAGTTTCCTCTATATGGGGAAGCTTATAATAAAATGGCTGATGATTTAGCAAGTCATAGACACATGAAATTCACTTTTGCTCCTTTACAAGTGAATGAGAGAAGTGAAGTTAGTTTTCTTCTACCAAAAGCTTCAGATTTTACCTATCAAAAAAATGCTTCAGTTTTGCAAATTGGCAAACCCAAAGAAGACATTTGATAAACGAAAAATGAACACTGTAGCACTAATTACAGAATCCATGACACAACCAGCAATAGAGAAATGATAGATGAGGACCTTATGCCAGAAAGAGACACAGTAAAGCAATAAAACAAATTATACTCATGGTACTCCACGCTGTGTGCAGCCTATCAATCCCTCTCTACGTTATAGATTTCAAGTGAAAATTTACATAAGGGTGATGTCCACGAAACCCCTTGCCTACTCCCATGATTGCAATTTACCCATTTAATCGAAACGTTTTCCCATGTAATCTCTAGCAGAATATTTTTTTTTTTTTATTAGCATAATCCCAAGCAGAATTTCCAAAGATGATAACTAAACAATTAAGTTAGCAGCAAAGAAACCCATATCAAATGAGACAGCCAAGACGCAATCAAAACAGTTACTTTTAGTTCCATGTGCATATCTAAGAACTGAATCAGTGGTAGAAAAGGTCAGATATCTTGTAAGCTTGTGAAGAAGAAAAACCATCAAATTTAAATTAGTTTCCAGTAGTGAGTAGAGAAGCTACAATACAAGATAAGAAAATTTTCCAAAAGAAAAATAATACAGGAATGATTTTGCTAGTATCAACTAGGTAACTAGTAACATCAACTTTTTTTATTACGACTAGTAACACCAACTAAAACTACCACTAAATTAACTGGTTGGCTGGTAGTTATGTGATGTAGATTCTTACACGTCTAATGTGGATGTACATGTGCGCATGTGTGCACAGTGAACAAAAAAGACAAACAGAAACTATCTTATTCGTTTCTCCAAAAAAAAAACAGAAACTATCTTCTTCCTATAACAATCAATATCCCTGGGATTATCCAAACTATATGCTCAGAACAATTACTGAGTTGCATACAGCCATCGCACAAAGTCATCATACATTGAAATCTTCAGTTGACCTTATTTTAGAAAAATACTTAAGCCATCCTGGTAGACTCACTGAAATGCTACCTAAACGTGATGAATTTATTTATCTATCAACAATTATCTTTCATCACAAGCTGACTTGATAAACATATAGTATTTCCAAACATCCTGTTTTTAATTTAGCAAGAGCATGCAAAGAAGTAAAGTTGAGTAACATTATGACAAAAAGGAAGAAGATTTCAGTGTAATCAGATTACCACAAAGACATATCCAAAGGTCTTAAGCCACAACCCAAACCCAATCAATGCAGTTGACAAAGCCCATGAGCTGTGATATAATTTTTAAATTAATGGTTCCCCAGCTTCTCAAGCACTCCTAGTTAAGAAATCAACTTCATCCACAAAGAAAAAAGAGATATATCTGCAAACTGATTGCTAAAGACAATGCAAATTTCTACACCCCACAAGGCTCTCCATCAATAACCCATGGGTTTTAAAGGGAAAGGTAAATCCTAACTAAACTAAATTCCATTTCGGTCTCGGTTTCTTTGATAGGTAAATATAACTCAGAAGCCCATTCAGATTTGGCCCCATGACCCCTCACCCTTCACCCTTTTTATGAAGTGGAGGAGATGCCATTTAGTCCAAAGACTTTAGGGTCTCAACTTTTCTAGAAGAAAATCTTAAAAACTCTAACCAGTTGAAATGCGGGGCTACCCTTAGCATTCATTAATGTGGCATGTCACCTTAAAAGGAAAGAAGCTCCTAAGGGGTCCCAATTAACTTGTGCGTGATGCAAGGAAAAAAAATGTTTTTTAACACTTCATCTGGCATGATCCTCTCCAAGAAGCAGCAACTAATCAGACACTGACTGAATAAATAAAACAGCTGCTTTGTAACTGCAACCCACTTGGCAGATAAACTGGTTCTCAGCATGCTGCCCAGCAAATTAGAGATACTTCCTTCACTCTAGACCTGATCATGTGATATTGGAAGGGTAGGGAAATAATCAGATCTCCTGAAAGGTTGCCTTGCCAGTTATCTACTCACTAACATATATCTTGTCAGATTAACAGGATGATGGAAACCAATTATTTTTTTGATAAATAAAGGAAAAGGTTAGAGAGGGCATGATGGAAACCAACCTCCACAACATACGTCAAATAAGAAGCAGATTTTTTGCTTGCTTTGCCTGAAGGACAGCTTAAAAACAGAAATAGCTACGTTTTCCTGAAAACAAGGTGTGAAATAAGGTTTCCCCATGTAAGACCCCAAAGTGAATTCCTTCAATATAACAAGGGACGGCATAGAGCTTAGTTCACTGGGAAGGACAGTGTATGGAACAACAAAGCCAGGATAGCTTGAAGCCTATCAACTGACTATAGATTCCAGCCCAGAACCACCTAGAAGATCACTCCCTCCATGCTACAAGGGACTGCATGGAGCTGAGCAAATCCATTCAGAAATTGCAGCTTCTTCTCATTCACAATTCTTTTGTGTGACCCTAATGGCAGGGCGAAGGGGAAATTAAGGGAAGGGGGGATTGCTGATGGTTTATACCCACGCTCATACCATAGGCAGAGTAATGGGCAATCACTAAAATTTCCCCAGGAAAAGGAAAGATAAATTTTCTAGAAACCTACGTTCATTCTGTCATAAGTCACATAACTCAGAAAGCCAACGTCAACTTCAATCCTTGCTACCATGATTGAACACTGTAAACATATTCTCAAATGGCCATGGAATTGCAGTGTCATTGATACTGCTCATTTTCTTCATTGGATAAGGATAATTTGATAAAACTGACCTCAACCCCATGCCATGTTTTTTATGACAAGCCAAGTATGTCTTCTTCTTCTTCTTCTTTAAATAAATTTTTTTTTTTTTTTTTTGGGAAAGTAAGAGTCAAGCATGTTCCATTGATTATAGATGGAAGAGTTGATGGCGGCGGCGGGGCGGCGGCGGTGGTGCGGCGGCAGCGGTGGGGCGGCGGCGGCGGCTGTAGCGGTGGCGGTGACAGTTACAGGTGGTTGTGATTGTTATTTATTGTAGTAGATATTTTATTTTATTGTAGTAGATATATTATTTTATTGTGATGTTTATATTATTTTATTATGTTGAAAGCTAAAATAGATCCACTGCTGCAGCATGTGTGTAGGTATAATAGATAAAGTAACTTTTGGTGGAGTTAAAAAGCTAAATTTTTAGCTCCACTGCTGTGGATGCTCTAACTTCGTATTAGGAAAGTGAGATCGCACTGTGCCCAAGAAGACTAACCCATCCCTCATTCATATCTTATCTTTTCCATCCCCATTCCCCGCCAACTTGTGGTTGTGGGGTCTTTAACTTCGTGAACTTCGAAATATCATCAATGATCAATAACCATACTTTCTTAACTCAAGATAGAGAGAAAGACAACTTGCTAGAAAGATGTATATTTATATACTACTTTATAGTAGTAACTTGTAACTAATCATGTTAAGCATGTTCGTACAGTTTCGTATCAAAGTGTGATACTATAAAGGACTGAATGGTACAACACAGAATAAAAGCAGCACCTATAATTATTTATTGGACGCGCTTTGAAAAATAATATCATTGCTCATGTATAGCTCACCAGTCACCAAGCCATTTAATGCTCTAAAATATAATAGTATTTTTTTTTTTTAACTTTTTTCATTTCCACCCTTATATATACATTCATTTTCGTTTTATCACCCCCACATTCTCTCTCTGAGTCTCTCTCACTCTATGAGTATAGAAATTAAGATTATGAAGGGGAAGCTTTTGAGGGCATGCATGAACAAGTGGAGAAAGATGGGGAGGAGTAGAGTTGGGCCTTGTGCTGCCTGTGAGTACTGCTGTCAATGGGCTTTGTGGCCTTCAACACATGAAGAGCATTCCATTCCAAAAGATGTCCCAAAGGGTCACTCAGTAGTGTATGTGGGTGAGAACTATAAGAGGTTTGTAATCAAAATCAACTTACTCAATCACCCACTCTTCAGGGCATTGCTGGATCAGGCTCAAGATGAATATGATTTCACTACTGACTCAAAACTCTGCATCCCTTGCGATGAAAACCTTTTCCTCAATGTCATTCGCTGCGCTAGCTCTCCAGACGATCGAAGGATTTCTCTTCGACTTTAAGAATTCATCAACAGGGAACTTGAGAGCAATTTGACTGATTCATGAGGCTGATGTTCTAATGACGATGCTGATATGTAGCCATTATAATGTTGTATACCATGTAGAATTGTAAAATAAATATCCTCCAGCTCACTAATGTAATCCTTTATTTTGTGTTAGTGAGATAATTTAGTTTAAGAATTTTAAATTTAATTCTGCATGGGAATTCTTAATGTAAAATGTTAACTGGGGGGCAAGATAATACCCGTTGTTACACATAGTAAATGTGTCTTTTTCTTTCTTTTCAATAGTTAGTAAACGAGACCAGAGCTGAAGTATCGGAGCTGGTCCTCTGCAGATCAAGCCCCACTCACTGACATGACAACATTTTAAAACAGTGAAAGTCATGAATGGTTCCAAAAGTTTCAGTTCTATGTCAAAGAACATTTTGGAACTGAAATTTGGGATTGATGGAAATGAAGAGGGGGCTGCAATGCAACAAACTAGTCTAGCATGAGTTTCGAAAAAACATGTTACATTATTGTAAGTACTTAAGTGGTCCATAGCAAAGCTACTAACACTGAAGTCGCTTGGAGATGTCACTGGAAATCATGGGCAAGAACAAATTTTCAAGGTAACAACAGAGGTTTTTCCACCCTAAACCATAAAATTTTGTCCAGTATCACTAACCTGTCCCCTCAAATTCAAGTTATTCACCCACATCTAATTCTGTGAAATCATGTACGGGACAAGATATGGTGCAAAAGAGAATACATGCTTGGAGTTGGACATCTTGGAAGAAGACAGTTCCAACCACAAGTTAAGAAATCTACCATTGTAGGCTAAGAGAATTCAAGTTACATCATGCACAGGTCAAAAGACATTTGCAACTAATTCTTATATTCTGGGCAAGAAAAATGCTCAGAAGAAAATCTGGCCAAGCAGGTAATGATTTAAGCAGAAAAGCTTTGGAGTTTCCTCTATATGGGGAAGCTTATAATAAAATGGCTGATGATTTAGCAAGTCATAGACACATGAAATTCACTTTTGCTCCTTTACAAGTGAATGAGAGAAGTGAAGTTAGTTTTCTTCTACCAAAAGCTTCAGATTTTACCTATCAAAAAAATGCTTCAGTTTTGCAAATTGGCAAACCCAAAGAAGACATTTGATAAACGAAAAATGAACACTGTAGCACTAATTACAGAATCCATGACACAACCAGCAATAGAGAAATGATAGATGAGGACCTTATGCCAGAAAGAGACACAGTAAAGCAATAAAACAAATTATACTCATGGTACTCCACGCTGTGTGCAGCCTATCAATCCCTCTCTACGTTATAGATTTCAAGTGAAAATTTACATAAGGGTGATGTCCACGAAACCCCTTGCCTACTCCCATGATTGCAATTTACCCATTTAATCGAAACGTTTTCCCATGTAATCTCTAGCAGAATTTTTTTTTTTTTTTTTTATTAGCATAATCCCAAGCAGAATTTCCAAAGATGATAACTAAACAATTAAGTTAGCAGCAAAGAAACCCATATCAAATGAGACAGCCAAGACGCAATCAAAACAGTTACTTTTAGTTCCATGTGCATATCTAAGAACTGAATCAGTGGTAGAAAAGGTCAGATATCTTGTAAGCTTGTGAAGAAGAAAAACCATTAAATTTAAATTAGTTTCCAGTAGTGAGTAGAGAAGCTACAATACAAGATAAGAAAATTTTCCAAAAGAAAAATAATACAGGAATGATTTTGCTAGTATCAACTAGGTAACTAGAAACATCAACTTTTTTTATTACGACTAGTAACACCAACTAAAACTACCACTAAATTAGCTGGTTGGCTGGTAGTTATGTGATGTAGATTCTTACACGTCTAATGTGGATGTACATGTGCGCATGTGTGCACAGTGAACAAAAAAGACAAACAGAAACTATCTTATTCGTTTCTCCAAAAAAAAAAACTATCTTATTCTTCCTATAACAATCAAGATCCCTAGGATTATCCAAACTATACGCTCAGAACAATTACTGAGTTGCATACAGCCATCGCACAAAGTCATCATACATTGAAATCTTCAGTTGACCTTATTTTAGAAAAATACTTAAGCCATCCTGGTAGACTCACTGAAATGCTATCTAAACGTGATGAATTTATTTATCTATCAACAATTATCTTTCATCACAAGCTGACTTGATAAACATATAGTATTTCCAAACATCCTGTTTTTAATTTAGCAAGAGCATGCAAAGAAGTAAAGTTGAGTAACATTATGACAAAAAGGAAGAAGATTTCAGTGTGTAATCAGATTACCACAAAGACATATCCAAAGGTCTTAAGCCACAACCCAAACCCAATCAATGCAGTTGACAAAGCCCATGAGCTGTGATATAATTTTTAAATTAATGGTTCCCCAGCTTCTCAAGCATTCCTAGTTAAGAAATCAACTTCATCCACAAAGAAAAAAGAGATATATCTGCAAACTGATTGCTAAAGACAATGCAAATTTCTACACCCCACAAGGCTCTCCATCAATAACCCATGGGTTTTAAAGGGAAAGGTAAATCCTAACTAAACTAAATTCCATTTCGGTCTCGGTTTCTTTGATAGGTAAATATAACTCAGAAGCCCATTCAGATTTGGCCCCATGACCCCTTACCCTTCACCCTTTTTATGATGTGGAGGAGATGCCATTTAGTCCAAAGACTTTAGGGACTCAACTTTTCTAGAAGAAAATCCTAAAAACTCTAACCAGTTGAATGCGGGGCTACCCTTAGCATTCATTAATGTGGCATGTCAACTTAAAAGGAAAGAAGCTCCTAAGGGGTCCCAATTAACTTGTGCATGATGCAAGGAAAAAAAAAAATGTTTTTTAACACTTCATCTGGCATGATCCTCTCCAAGAAGCAGCAACTAATCAGACACTGACTGAGTAAATAAAACAGCTGCTTTGTAACTGCAACCCACTTGGCAGATGAACTGGTTCTCAGCATGCTGCCCAGCAAATTAGAGATACTTCCTTCACTCTAGACCTGATCATGTGATATTGGAAGGGTAGGGAAATAAACAGATCTCCTGAAAGGTTGCCTTGCCAGTTATCTACTCACTAACATATATCTTGTCAGATCAACAGGATGATGGAAACCAATTATTTTTTTGATAAATAAAGGAAAAGGTTAGAGAGGGCATGATGGAAACCAACCTCCACAACATACGTCAAATAAGAAGCAGATTTTTTGCTTGCTTTGCCTGAAGGACAGCTTAAAAACAGAAATAGCTACGTTTTCCTGAAAACAAGGTGTGAAATAAGGTTTCCCCATGTAAGACCCCAAAGAGAATTCCTTCAATATAACAAGGGACGGCATAGAGCTTAGTTCACTGGGAAGGACAGTGTATGGAACAACAAAGCCAGGATAGCTTGAAGCCTATCAACTGACTATAGATTCCAGCCCAGAACCACCTAGAAGATCACTCCCTCCATGCTACAGGGACTGCATGGAGCTGAGCAAATCCATTCAGAAATTGCAGCTTCTTCTCATTCACAATTCTTTTGTGTAACCCTAATGGCAGGGAGAAGGGGAAATTAAGGGAAGGGGGGATTGCTGATGGTTTATACCCACGCTCATACCATAGGCAGAGTAATGGGCAATCACTAAAATTTCCCCAGGAAAAGGAAAGATAAATTTTCTAGAAACCTACGTTCATTCTGTCATAAGTCACATAACTCAGAAAGCCAACGTCAACTTCAATCCTTGCTACCATGATTGAACACTGTAAACACATTCTCAAATGGCCATGGAATTGCAGTGTCATTGATACTGCTCATTTTCTTCATTGGATAAGGATAATTTGATAAAACTGACCTCAACCCCATGCCATGTTTTTTATGACAAGCCAAGTATGTCTTCTTCTTCTACTTCAAAAAAAAAATTTTTTTTTTTTTTTTTTGGAAAGTAAGAGTCAAGCATGTTCCATTGATTATATATGGTGAAATTTACTGCACTCAACTTTAGCTTTCAGTTTTTTAGATACACACTTGAAGTCATTTAAGGATAATGAAATTGGGGCTTCAGCCCCCAGAATCCCCCCACCCCCTCCCCATCTTTTTTTCTCCTCTTTAGACCATCAAAGGTTATATGAAGAAAGAGAACAGTGGGTACCTGTGATGAATATCTGTGATAGTGTTAAACCGCCCATTTGCCAAACTATTCATCAGAACAGGAAGAATGGTTAAAAAAAACAACATTTAGTCATAATCCCCACCTAGCACCTAGACTCTCTTGATAAAACACGATCCTAATCTTTTTTTTTTTTTTGATAAGTACGATCCTAATCTTTATAAGATCATATATCTGTTCTAGTTTAAATATTGAGCACCATGCTTCTTGATTGAATTTCTCACAATCTTTCAGAAATCATTAGCTATTTGTAAGACATATAAAATTCCCCTACCCTTGATAGCAGCACCTTAGGAGGGCAAGACAGAATACCACAAGACCTCCCTCAGTCTAAACGATAAAATCTTAGCAACAATCTGGTAGAGGCAAGTCAACAAACTTATCAGCACACACCACACTGGACTTCCTTGATCCGAAAGTTATAAAAGTAGCTTTAGTGACTTTATTGATGGCTCAATTCTGATAGAATTCACCGCAAACCTTTCAAGATATCTTTCCTGCAATATCCAAAAATCCTAAGAGAAAAGCATAATGGAACCGCTGGAACTCAAAGTTTACAATTTTCCCACATCTCAAGTCTTTAACAATATAAATTTTCCCTACTCCAAATATCCCAAGAATTAATTCATGCAATCTTCTAGAATTACTAAAATTGTGATTGACCAATCCTAAGATAAATATAAGAACTTCTTAAAGCATGCCTTTCATATCTAAAGCTGCATAAAAGTATGAAAAAAATAAACTGGTACAATGAACAATGATGTACTTACTCTCAATTCCTATCTAGTTTCTCTTTAATTTTTCTCATTTTCAATTAGCATACTGCAGGCAAAAGATTAGCATATAACCAAGGTGGTGGCTTTTTAAGTAAACAGAAAAATATATCCAGAGAAGCCCATATATCATGCAAAACTACAACAAAGTGATGGAAACTGACCA
The DNA here is from genome assembly GCF_002906115.3 of Quercus suber. Lineage (NCBI taxonomy): Eukaryota > Viridiplantae > Streptophyta > Magnoliopsida > Fagales > Fagaceae > Quercus > Quercus suber. The sequence continues at coordinate 100,698 of NW_027069595.1, read as the reverse complement.
AAAAGAAAGAGAGAAAAAATCCAGCAGAAAACAACAACAATTCAGAAGTCCAGCCTCTTTCTGCTAATTATCATTCTATTTTACGCATCCTCATTTGCAGGATATAAATGGAAAATGACTACAAACATGAAGGCTCTGTAGTATAACAGCACAAGTAATTTCTGCAATGAGAAAAATCACGACCATTTGCAAGTTCTTACATCACCATTACTGGCAGGAAACATTGCATAATTGCAAGGCATTAAAACAATGAGCGCCACAAGATATACACATGAAACATTTTCATGCACAAATATACACAAGTAGTATATTGCCTCGTGATAAAAAGTACATACAAGTACAAACATTGCTGATGGTGACAACACCGAACTATGGCCGTGCTAATCAAAGGTATTGCAAAACAGGAACACACAAAGCACCAAAAGATTTCCGCTAATAAAAATATTAGCGATACCATTGAAGCCTCGTAGAGCTGAAAGTCTCACACCCGATTAGCACCAACTATCATCTTAGGCCCTCAATCAACCCCTCCAATTCTCTTCTCCCAAACCTCCTCCCCTGCAAACTAGCATCCCTATACCTCACAGCAAAGTAAAATACCAGCCAAGCCACCATGAAATAAACCTCCACAATGGATTGAAACACCATGGCCAAAATTTTTCCACAAATCCGAGAAAGAGCCCACCGCACAAACGAGCCACAAAATATAGCTTCGAAACACTTAATCTGTATAGCCTGGTTTAACATGGTTGATATCAAATAACAACCTTCCTTCATAATCTCCCTTCCGGTCCTCCTCGAATCCACAATGGCAACCCAAGCATCCACAGCAAATATAAAAGCCACTAAAGTATCGGTCAGAAACCAGGCAAACAAAAACCCCGAAATCTCCTTCTCATAACCCCTAATCCATGGCGACAAAATCGAAAATGGCATCAATTTCAACCTCACGAAGAGCTTAAAAAACGAGTACTGATCTTCAATTTCACCGAAATACCATAACCCTAGGATCTGAGTTAGTGCATCTCTCACCGCCCATCTCATCAAGATAAACCCTGAGAGTCTCTTGAGCCCTACTCTTGAACCTTCCCAAACTGTACCGAGAAATGAACTATACCTCCCTAACAGATCGTTCAAAGTAGTAATGAAAACAATGCCTAATACCAACGAATACGTAACGAGAAACCCTAGAATCACCCAACCGTAAGCGGCGGAGAGAAAACTCACAAGGAAGAGTAGCGTCGCGGCGTCGCGGCGGCTGAGCTCCACTCCTCTGAGGAAGAACTGGAAATCCACGATTCTGTCCAATTCTTTAACTTTCTCTTTCTCTTTCTCTTTCTCCAATCCAATCGTCTCGTTCTCTTCCTCTTTCTGCTCGTCGTTTTCGTCGCCGTTATCGGAAAGAGACAAACGCTCGGATCTGAATGTGATTCCGGTGCGGACGATCTCGTTGATGTTGATCCCGTGGTCGATTACCCGATCCGAAAACCCTAGCGCCTTAGGGTTAAGAATGAGGAAAGTACCGTTGATCGGAGCCTTGCGGTTGGAGCCAAAAGGAGTGCGATCGTCGTCGTCGTCGCCTGAGAAGAAGTCATCGTCTAGGGTTCCGACGCGAGTGAGGTGCAGGAACGGCCGCCTCCGCCGGCGGAGGTGGCGAGGGAGGGAGTCCTGGTAGGAGTGGCGGTGCGCGTCGGGCGCGTCGTGGGAGTCGTGCGGCGCGTGGGGGTTTTGGGAGCCGGAGAGGTCGAGGCGGGAGAGCAAGGCCTTGAGCGAAGGGTCGCGGTCGATGAACGAGGTGACGTGGCGCGTCCCGTCCTCGACGGTGGAGCGGAAGCAGAAGAGGAGGAGCGAGAGGATGAGGAAGGCGGCGAGGTTCGACCTGAACAACGACGTCGCTTCGCGGAACAGCTGCGACGTCGTTCGGAGATTCTCGTGCCGAAGCTGCTGAAGATGCTGGTGATGATGATCGCTCATGTCGGTGTGTTTTTTGCAAAAAATAATCAAATCTCTTTAAATTTGTTTTTGCTTTGATTTTTAGTGTTTTCTTTGCTTTCTTTGCTTTTGCTTTTGATTTTGACTTTGGAGTTGAGGAGGCTGAGAGAGAGTGAGAGAGAGAGAGAGAGAGTGGTGGTCTGTGTTTTCAATGAGGTTTGGTTGGGTTCACGCGACGTTGTTGGCGCGTGAGCGGGACGCGCTACGGGGGTGGTGGCGGAGGTGGTTAAAAATGGTAGTAGCAGTACCGTTGAATTTATTGGAGCGGAATTGGTACTATAGAAATTCTGTTTCTTAGTATTATAAAGTTTGGGTCTTTAAATTTCAGGGCCCAGAATGTTGGGAAAGAGAGAGAATTTTGCTTGGTCGCAAACCATTTTCTCTCTACCCGTCGGTTCAATCCATTTTAAAGGAGATTTTTAGAGATTTGATTGGATTGAGAAATTGATATCAAACTGTGACTTTTCAATTATCAAATAGTAACCAATTAACAACTTTTATTTATAGATAAGTAGAGGTGTTTCCAGGAAAGTACAAAAATATAATTAAACTCAACACCCCCCCAATTTCAAACTAATTTATCTATTAAAAAATAATTTCGGTTAGAGTCGTTTGGAAAGGTTGACGAAGGCATAAGTAGAAGGTGTTTGATGGTGAAAGATACAAGAGTAGTTAAAGGCTGTTATGATGCTTTTTTTTTTTTTTTTTAAGGATGGATTTTATTAATTAAATTCATAAAAAAAAAATTAGAAGAAATTAGTACCACATCATTGTGCTATGGGAAAATCATCTTCTTCTTCTTCGATTGTCTCTCAGTCTCTCTTAATTTTTAAACTGTTAGGCTTAAAACTGTGTAACGATCGGGCTTTCGACTTTTTAAATTGTGATCATGACTAGTTTTTAAGTGGGCAGTTTTTCTAATGTGACAGCACCATCTTAATTATAGGGAAAGGCTTCTGTTTTTATATATAAATTACCTAAGATTTTTTTTCACAAAAAAAATAAATAAATAAAGAGATACATTAAGGTTTGGGGCTAAGACCATCTCTCGCAAGGGCCTTATTCACATATAAGGGCAGAAGCTGAGATGGGGACCGGCCAGACCATTTACAACCAAGCCCCAACGAGCCAGGAAGTGAGCTGCCCATGTTTCTGGTCCCCAAGTTGTGCATACGCAAGGGCCATCAATATAGTGACCAAACCTGCACTACTATTGGGTCAATTAGTTTTAGTTCCACTACTCTGTCGAAAGGCCTTTCTCCTATCTCTTTTGGGTTAGGCCTTTACATCTAGAGGTCACCATTGGACTTCGTTTGTTTTGTATAAAACGCATGGAAAAACACTTTTTGCTTGTGTTTTTAACTATGTTTAGTTAGACTCTAAAAATGATTTCAAAATCCTTTTTATGTAATCATTTTTTTATGATATAGGCATGGTGGTGGCCTTGCTCTATAAAATTAGGCTGATAATCTTGCCAAACATATTTACCTCTTATTTGCTTAACATGGCATAATAGTCTTATTTGAGATGGTTAATATTGCTGATATTTAGTGCAGAGTAATGCATCCTCTTTTTTTTTTTTTTTGGAAAGTAGTAATGCATCCTCTTGTTGATTTCTGCAGGAAGCTGATGAATAGGATACCTAGCACTCAAGTTAAGCACCCATGTCGACAGGGACGAAACTATGCTTGCATTGCCCACCCACCCCCCCCCCCCCCCGGCCCAATGAGAAAAAGCAAAATATATAATATATAAAGCTTGTTTTTTAGTTTTCATGCTCCATTTTTGTTTAATACTTCCATGCTTTCACAAAAAGTACACTTTCTTTATTCAAATTTTCATTAAATTTTGATTCTTTTTGTGGGTTTTTATCTAGGTTTTAAATGATTTATGAAATTTATCTTAAAGCATTAGCATAGGATAATTACAGCTTAAGTGTTCGATGAAGTTCTGCAAAGAAGCTTGGGATAAACACACACACACACACACATATGTATGTATGTATGTATGTATGTATTCTTTTATAAGTTGCTTGGATAAAACACATGGTTGTCTTTGGGTTATAACAAATTTTTTAAGCATTTGGGTTTGAGTATATCTCGCCTCCCCTCATTCGAAATCCTAGCTTCCTCCCTGCATGTCGAGAAAGGGATAAGCGTGCAGATGCTCTAGCTAGCCATGAAAAAATCCAACTTCGAGATTATATTTTGTATTATCAACATAACCACAACATGGGGGATATTTAACCCTAGATTTCCCTTTGGAGTGGGAGAGTTGAAGAGGGAAACCCCAGCAACAAGAGATGAATAAAATCTATGGCAAACCATGCCGTTTTTGTATTAACAGCAGAGCCACAATGTTAGTAGTCCACTGACCCAAAGAATTCATGAGATTTTTGTTCATGGAGATCTAGAGATGCCAATAAATTTAGGTTCAATATAAAATAAGGGTTTAGTTTACTTTCAGTACTTTTTTTTTAATTAAATACCTCTTTTTTTTTTCTTTTTTTTTGAGAAACAAGTCAAAGACGTTTTATTAAGGCAGGCTATTCAAGTCAACCTGAAGAATTGATACAAGGTCTGGTGGCACAACATCCATCCAGACAGTCATAAAAGGTAAAGATTTTGCCTTACGTGCTAGAGAGTGGGCCATCTTATTACATTGTCGACGTGCAAAGAATTAATACCTCCTTTTGTTTTAAATAACAATGACAAGTACTAATGAGTTTTAATCTCTACCTTTTATTTAGCTAGTGGGTGATGTGGCAATTTCTTATTAAAACAAAAGAAGATTCCAGTTAAAAAAATACTGAATGTAAGCCCAAACTCATAAAATAAAAATAATAATACAGGAACATTTAATTTCTTGCCTGTTATTCTGCCAAAAGAAAAAAATATTATTGCCTGTTATATTTTGTGATAAGCAATTTCATTTATTGATCAATTCAATCAGAAAGGAAGGGAATTTTCTTGTCCCATCTGGCAAATTAAATTAACCATTGAACATTGACATACTTGACTCATCACAAGGTAAAGTATATAAGTTTCTGTTTTCCCTTTTCCTGTGTATCAAAATTCCATACTAGATGCCTCAGTTATTGAGGATATTTTAGCATGCAATTCTTCTAATACTACAATAATAACAAGCTTTAGTCCCAAATTTTTGGGATCAATTAGGAATACTCAATAGACTAATCAAGGTTGGCCACATAAATTCTTTTTCATGAGTGTAGTTATTCTAAAAATACAAAGAGTAATATGATTCTCAACCAAAACAATACCCAGAACTGCAGGGAAATAAGGAGCCACTTAATTAAAATCAGGCTTCTCTGGGAATGTGCAGCCAGGCCTCTGAACTATAACATTTGCTGCATAACAGCCAGCTCTCACACACTCTTCAATGGATTTCTCTTGAACCAACTGTGATAAAAATCCTCCAACAAATGCATCCCCTACAAAACATAAGTTAACAAGTTAATTAATTATAAAAAAAGGTTCAATTTCTTCTTTGTGTGGTGTTAAACAAACATTTCTGGTACATGACTTTACTGCCTTCATGTATTAAGTTATATCAAGGCCATCAGGTACTTGCACAATCATGATTTTAATGTCAATGAGCAAACCAAACTTATTCATGGGGTATAAAAAGCAGTATGAAAAAGGTACCCTAAATTCATTGGTAAAACCATAGTAACATTATTATTATTATTATTAATTTAGATTGGTGCTTTCAATTGTTCTGATCTGCCAAACAGGAAATGAAAGTAATAAATAAAGCAGATGCTTATGGCTATTTGAGTCTTGCCAATTCAATGATATATTTATAGACGGGTATAATTTGTAAGGAAATGAAAAGACAGAAATGGTGATAATGACCTTTTTCATTGAATGCTCTAGATGATTTAACTTTTTGACAATTATTTGCATGTAGAAGAGTAAGCTAGTCTATTCTGACATTTGAAACTTTTACCAGCACAAGACAACACATACCTGCTCCATTTGTATCAACAATTTTGTCTTTAGGTAATAATATTACAGGGAACTTCTTCACTTTTCCATCTTCAGCAACAACTACAGGATCTGCACCCTGAGTAATTACAACTATCCTCTTATGTGTTCCTGATGCTTTAGGCCATCGGGAAAGTCTTAGAGCTATTTCCTCTACATTTTCAGTCTGGTCAAGAACAGACCAAGCATGTTAAACTTTAAAACAAAAACAGTGAATCTGGTAAAATCTGATACCAAGCAACCATTACCTCCCAGCCTTGAACTTTTGAGAAGGTTCTTGCTTCTGTCTCATTTCCAAAAAGAAAGTCCATATACCTGAACCCCGAAGAAGGCATGTCCTATGTCAATATGTATATGTACTTATTACCACAAAAGAAGATGATAAAAATGCTTACGGCAAAAATTTCTCCAATGCATCCTTGCAGAACTCACAGATATATGGAGCAGAAAGGTTCATCATGAAGATCTGCAGAAAAAAAATTAGATATTAAAGATTTCTCATTCAGAAGCTACTTAAACCAGTTGATAAGAGAGGATTCCAAATATGTCTCATTATACCTTGTCATGTGCAGCTGCATGTTCAGAAACAAGCTGTATGGAGTCTGGGGATACGGGGAGGAAAAAGCCAGCAATGTAAAAATACTTGGCCTTCTCAACTATCCAAACAAGGTTTCACAAGGAAGTCGGTTTACAAGAATGACTACCTAGACAAAGGAGATATAAAACAAGAATGCATAGGCAGAAAGTGTACCCAATGCCCAGTTTTCTGGCCTTTTTAAATGCTCAGATTTGTAGCAATTTGCCGCCGACAAGTTAGCAACAAGTGACCTACATATTCAGCCAACAATAAGTCTTATTAATCCAGCCATGCACAAATTTGAGAACATTTGCTTTGCTTAAACAATAAGGGGAAGATGCAAGGCAACAGTTTATCAGGAAGCATGAGAAAATTTTACAGCAAGTTTGAGCAACCAACCTTTGATCACCCACAACACAGACAGCACAAGTTCCTGTTGGTGTAGATTCATCCTCATAATATTGAACCTGATTGATATGTATTAAATAACATTGGCAATATTACTACTCTATGGCCCAATGCTTAAGAATATATTTATGCAAAATCAAAAAAGTGAAAGAAGAAGAAGAAAAGAAAACTTACATTGACACCAGCAAGCTTTGAGTTCTTCTTCATCTCCTCTCCAAACTTGTCCTTGCCAATGCAACCAATATAAGTCGTTGCACCAGGAATTTGAAGCATCCACTGCAAAAGCAAAGGGTAACTCATTTACTGAGCAAAGGGATAATACTACTGAATTCTTCCACTCCCCTCAAAAGGAAGTAATAATGTACCTGGGCAACTCTGATTGAATTTTGAGTAGCACCTGCAGATAATAAAATCAAATTGAACTCATCATTGATCAATATTATCTACTGAAATCAAATAGAAAAACAATTTTTGAATTTCATTATTTGAGCAATGAATCCATTACCTCCAGCAGTGTACTCCACATTGGGATTGTTAGCCATTTCTTCATACCTGAGACATACATTTAACATTGGTCTATAGTCGAGCAAAGTAAAGAAGAATAGTTTACAGAAAAATTCTCATACGGATGTGAAGGGGGATCCAAGAAGTATCCAAGTTAAGCTTATATTGAAATTCCTAATCTTTAAGCAAGTTACCATGTACATTTCGGTGCCCATTTGATGAAAAGAGTTGGGAAAAACTCTTAAGCTCCATAAATATGACAATAACAGTTATGTCACGTTGCAGTTTCTCAAATACCTAAGCTAGTAAGATACTATTCCTTAATCAAAGTGTATATATGTCTTTGTTTATACTTTGTTTCGTAGGAGGGATGGAAAGTATGAGTGACATAGAGGACAGGAGAGTCCACCACTCCCTCATGTTTTCTAGTAGAAAGGAAAGCAGAGAGAGAAAGAAAAGTATAGATATCTAATTTATGCTATTTAAAAGAGAGCCCAATGTGCTCTAGCTCAACCTCAACTCCTCCCCTTATACATGCTATGGATGATTTTGTGGGCTCAACACCCATTGGATGCATGTATAACATACTAATAAAAATTAAAATTTTAAAAACAAATAAACCCAATTATAAAGAGCGTAGAATTTGGTGGTCTCATTACCAACAGGACATAATTCAAACTACAAATAAAAATTGTTAAAATAAAAATCCTTAAATTTGGCAAAGTGATAGAAAAAAATAGGAATGGTGGAGAGGTGGTTATCTTTTAAAATTTCATCACTAGGTGCGTATGTAACTTACCAAAAAAAACCCATCTATAAATATATAATGAGAAGTGAGTTAACAATAATTATAATAATTAGATAAAACAAACCTTTAATTGAAAAATATAAAAATAATAAAAAGGCACCTTTGAGCATGTGAGAAAAGGCTAGTTATACTATTATTTCCATATTTAAATAGTTTAAGTGAGGGTAAAAAGGAAATTTCACAACTTTTTTGTGCTCTCCCTCCTCAATCTTGCCCACTTTTTTTTATAAGTAGGTTTTGGTGGAACCAAAGGGGTTTAGTGATTTAGAACAATGTACACCTTTGATACGAGAACTTATGCAGCACAAATTCTCAAAGGGGATTAAAAATCAACAAGATCAGAAGAATAGAAATTAAAACTATGAATTAGCACCTAAGTAGGAATCAAACCAAGCCAGTGGAAAAATTCCAGCTAAAATTAAATTCATCATGAACTTATCTCTATAGGAGTACAAGAGCACACTTATATAAACTACTAGGACTAAATCTTAACCCTAATTGATTTGGATCAAAGCTTAATTATTGAATTACGAAAATAACATTAATGCCAAGAAATTAAATAAAATATCAGAGAAAGTGAAGGGAGAGGGCAAATCCTCTCATTTCATAGAAGGGTAAAGGGAGGGGGAGGCTGAGGCTAAATGATGCAAGGGGTGCAACTGCAAAGTCTATTCTATTTTGATTTAGTTTTATATACTTTTAGAAGTCAATTGTATTTTAACTATTGGATAATGATTTTCCACAAAATGGTATTGGTGACGAAAGGTATAACTTGTACAAATCTTTCCATTTTTCAAATTTTGAATTGGATTTTAGTTTTGGTCTTATTAACTAATTAGGTTATTGATATTTTATTTAATTTCTTGGCATTNGAGAAAAGAAATACAGTTTCATTGTTTGATTGGCTGGTCGTGTTTTCTGTAACAGGTATGACCTGAAGTCGAACGATGCATTGTAGCAGAGGAAAAGCATGTGCCAATGTAAGACATTTCTTTTTATGTCAAGATCAGTGTAATGCTAATTTTTGTTTATGTTTTTGATGTGGTGGTTCTCAGTTTGAGCTATGTTCAATCTTGGGCCATGGAAAATGAGAATTGCTTGAATATTGAATTGGATGTGATTGAATTTGATTGAATTTTACTTTACCAGAGATCTAATTAGTACTGTATAAGATGGGTACTACAATTGTTGAATATTTTAAAGATTCAGGCAGTGAGATTATAACCATCAATTTATAAGATATAATAGGAGTGATGAAAAGACTTTATAAGATGGGCATTACTACTGTTGATCTGTAAAGATTTAGTCAGTGAGATAATGAGTCATCAATTTTGAAGGGGTGATATGAGTGGTGATAAATTAAAAAATGTAGTATGTTAAAGTTGACATGGCTTAATCTCATTTTGATTTGACTTACTTGAGTGCAATTTTCTATAGATAATTCACTTGAGTTACATAAGATCATTAATGGGATATAATCATAAGGTCGTTGTATGGTGTGTGTGTGTGTGTGTGTAGTGACAGCACAAGTGTTAATATTTGTTCTATGAGTATTGCACAAGTGTTTATTTTGTTCCATGAGTATTTGTCCAGCAGTTTCAATTGCTATATCGTGGAGCGGAATAGAAGAACTATGGAAATCAGCTTATTAGAAGCATGTAAATAATGTTCTAATTTAATCATGACTTGGGTAGCAAAAGCATACTACTTTGCGAGGACAGTACTTGAATGCAACTTCAAGTCTTCAACAGTTAATTAAAATTTCTACTATGTCACAGAAAAACCTACCAGCACCCATGAGCTCTCCTTACTATCCCATGTTCCAATCCTTGGAGGGATTGGCGGAACCAGGAAGAATCTTTTTCAATACATGTTATTCGAGGAAATTATCCGAAAAAACCATCACAATGTCCTCACCAAAAAAACTTAACTGAAAAACAGTTTCCCAAATTATCAACGCAGGATCCATACAATTAACATTATAAACAATTGTGACTAATTTAGTAATTTGTGGGCTGTTCCAGCAATTCCCAACTCCACCAAAATGGGAACTGATAAATGTAATATGTGAGCAATAAACTAAGGGAAAAGTTTGCGGCATTGATTTAGGAAATATTTTTAAAAACATTTTTAAAAAGCAACCGACTTTTTTTTTTTACACTTTTTTATATTTTTCACAAACATGGTATCAAAACTTTTTTAAAATAGTACGTTAAGAAATGCGTTTATGTGAGAGAAAGTTGTATTCCACCAGCTACATTGAACAATTTCACCCTATATCCAAGCTTCAGTAAAAATTAACTAATATCTAAAACTGAACTTGCTAAAAACAAAAGCCTAATAAAATGATTAAAGTCTCCAAACAAAGACAAGTCAAAGTAGTTTTAACATTAGAAGCAGTAAATGCAAAGATCAGACACGAAACATAAGTGTTTGTACTGTTTTACACTGCAAAATTAAGAAAAGCAAAGCGAAAACGTTAAAAAAAAAAAAAAAAAATTTCAAATTTTTCTAGGCGATAAAGGTAGAGCTGTTAAAATTGGTTGGTGGGTGTAACATACTTTTGCAAGTACTGTTCGTCGACGGCGGCTGAGATGTCGAGGAGAGGGTTACCCATGCCCATGAGAATGACTTCGTGCGCCATTGAATCAGAAGAAGCTGATCCGAGCAGAGAGAAGAGATAAGTTTACAAAGAAATCTATGAGAATGAGAATGATCAATGAAGTTATGAATGTAAGTGCTGTGTTGAGTCAAGTCCAATTATACCGTGGGTGTGCCGCCTACGTCAATAATGTTGCGTCAATGCATTATTTTATCATCACAAACTTAGGGCCTGTTTGGATACAGCTGAAAATTGAAAACTGAAAACTGAAAACACTGTAGTAAAATAATTTTTAAATGTGTGAATAGTACTGTGGGACCCATTTTTAATGAAAAAGTTGTTGAAAAGTGAAAATTGTGGATCCGTGAATAGTAAATTTGAATTGAAAAGTCAAACTTTGCGGCTACTGTTCATTGAACAGTAACCGCTACAGTATATAAACAGTAAAAAAATTGAAACCCGTGAAAAAAAAAAAAAAAAAAAACTGAAACGCAAACGCGTTCAGCTTATCCACCCAAGCCAAACGGTCTTTTAGTGGTATTATTTTGAGTATCATTAGTGAGAAATTGTGATTAGTTAGTTGTAAAAAAAAAAAAAAAATTATCGGTGTTTTTTAGTGGGATAAAAAAAAAACGTTAGGTAGGCTGAGTGTTTTAAATTTTTAATCGTAATTTTCAATTTAGAATGTTTTATACATTGAAAAGTATTATCAGTTTTCAGTTTTTAAATTGGTATTGTTATAATTATTATATTGACAATACATAAAAAAAAAAAAAAAAAGACAATTTTTCTTAGAAATACATATTTTTACTAAACACTCAATTATGAGTGTGTTTAAATACTGCTTATTTTGTTAAAACTAAAAAATTATTGTTGAAAATATTATAAATAAAAGTAAAAGTTAATTAAAATAGTATAATAGAATCATAAATAGTGCCAAAAAATACAATAAACTCATAAATAATAACAAAAATCAACTGAATAATAAAATAATTTTAATTTATAATTCTTTCCAAGTGCACACTATGTTTAAAAAGATGTTACTAGAAGCCTAATATCAAACACTTTTTTTCTGCTATGAAATTTACACCACATTTTTCCACCTCATTTTTTAAAAACTAAGGCTGTTTGATAATATTTTTCTGATAATATTGTTTAAATATTATAAAAATATGTATAAATAAAAAAATATTATAAAAATACACGTATTGTATTATTTAAATAACAAAAATCACGTTACCAAACAGTCCACTCTGAAGTATCTTACCAACCCAGAGTTTGTGGTCTAGGACGTCAATATTTCTCACCAACCCATTGGGGCCCTTTCGACCACTAGTATTGTGCCACCACTGTGTTCTTTTTCTGTACCTTCTCTGTGTCGGCGACCGTACTGGCGACTTCTTTTTTCCTTTTTTTCTTTCTCTTTTCCCACCAACAAAGTAGGTGGTACAGAAAACCAAAAAGACCATTTTGGAATTTTCAAAGTACACAGTTCTTTTTCAAATAAGCCCATTTTCTGAAAAGCTCAAAGAAGCATGTTAGCTGGGCTGGTAGGGGATCTTAAAGTTCTAGCTAGGGAACAAACTAGGATATATTAGGCTAGATTTTTAATTAATTTACACTTTTATTATAAATTTTAGGTATAAATTGTTATTAATTTTAATTTTAATTTATCATTTAAATTATTTTTTTATCTATTAGTAATAGTTAAAAATAACTTGTCACTTATAATTTATTATAAAAATGTTATGAAAACATTATGGACATAATAATTTACATTTCTAACTAATTTAAAAAAATAAATAAAAAATAAATTGCATGTTTTTTTTAGTAAACAGTAATACTTATTAGAATATGTACGAAAATAGTAATATTAGTGTTTTAAACTGGGTTTATAATATATTACATAATCATAGTACAACTACAAAATAACCTAATCTTTGTAGTTGTAAACTAAGGTTATAAAAATAAATTGAACCTAATTGTTTTAAAAATAAATAAAAGAGGATAAGGCAATAGTTCTTTACTTCTTCTTCTTTTTTTAATTAAATAGTAGACACTAGAAGAGGGGGAGGGGAGCAGTATTCATGGTGATTAGCTGTCAGTTTTTTTTTTTTTTTTTTTTAATCAAGGAGTTTGTAAGAAAAATAGCTATTAGACTGTTAGTTACATTCATGAGGTATCATGGTGACATTCCATCTTTGTTTGTATGATCGTCTCTAATAAGCGTGGCTATATACCATTGTAACTTGTCATGTTGTAGAACCTTTAGAGGTCAACATGAATGATTACTGTTGGGTTCTGAATATGTTGATAGAAGTTTTGTTTGAGTGCTTTCAGTTTGTTATTGGAATGTTAAGATTTCTAACCAAAGGTGGGTAAAACTTCCAAAAAATTGAAAAGGATATAGTTTATATTAGTTACATTCATGAGGTATCATGGTGACATTCCATCTTTGTTTGTATGATCGTCTCTAATAAGCGTGGCTATATACCATTGTAACTTGTCATGTTGTAGAACCTTTAGAGGTCAACATGAATGATTACTGTTGGGTTCTGAATATGTTGATAGAAGTTTTGTTTGAGTGCTTTCAGTTTGTTATTGGAATGTTAAGATTTCTAACCAAAGGTGGGTAAAACTTCCAAAAAATTGAAAAGGATATAGTTTATTGCTGATGCAGTCATATGTTGTAAAATCACCATAACCATGAATCACTCGGAAGTTTTGAGGAATTTTTTGGTGGGATCTTTTGATTTTGTGGGAAGCATTGCCTCACTTGTCTACACTTTTTTTTGTCCCCCACCCTCTCTTCTTTTTAAGAAAGATTGGCAGAATTTTTTATGTTATGCTTAAGGCAAGTTTAAATATTGTCTTTATTTGTAATATCACCATGAGATTTTTTGTTCCATAATGCATGAGGCAAACTGTAGATAGGAAAGGTTTGGTAGTTATTGGGGGAAAATCAATGGTACTCATTTTGCATGAATATGTGGAAAAAACATAGAACTTTCTGCACCCATGACTTAAAAATCAAATTTACTTAAGAATAATGCCTTCCTCACTGTTTGTGTCCTTGTCACCTCTAGGCCGTGGAAACTAAATAGAGGCTCTCTTATCAATTTGATTGATTATCAAGTTGGCTTTTGCTTTCACTATACCTGCTCTGCTGCAGAAGATATGTATTTATTCTTTTTAAAAATATTTATTTTCTAACTCTCTAGGCTTTGATTGCTTTGTATTTTCTTTGACATTCTGGCCATTCAAGTGACTTGATGTGCACCCATGACTTAAAAATCAAATTTACTTAAGAATAATGCCTTCCTCACTGTTTATGTCCTTGTCACCTCTAGGCCTTGGAAACTAAATAGAGGCTCTCTTATCAATTTGATTGATTATCAAGTTGGCTTTTGCTTTCACTATATCTGCTCTACTACAGAAGATATGTATTTATTCTTTTTAAAAATATTTATTTTCTAACTCTCTAGGCTTTGATTGCACTGTATTTTCTTTGACATTCTGGCCATTTAAGTGACTTGATGTGCTTGTGGCCTTCGGCATTCAAAAAAAAAAAAAAAAAGCTTCAAACTATTTAGTTTTTTATAATTGTTTAAGACATGTTTATAAGGGTTAATTTATCATTTACCATATGCAACATAAACTTTTAAGTTTTGCAATCATCTACTTCATTGAAAGTTAATTTGTATTGTCTATCTTTAATTTTTATTAAAAATAACCATGGTGTTTTTTTGTTGAACTCTCGAGAGAGAAAATTATGAGTTTTTTTGCCTACAATTGGTACATTTTTCCACACTTTCCTTGATGCGAGGAAATAAATTGAACAATATTGTGTGTATGTGTGTGTTGCTGCTAAAGTTATTATGTAAAATAAAATAGAATGGAATTAGGGTTATTAGTGTCATAGTAATGAATGTGTAGGGTTTAAATTCTTATAATTAAGAGTATACGAAATAATTTCCTCAAAAAAAAAATTGCCACAATTAAAAAACTATGGGTTTTTTTTTTTGGTTTGAATGTGTATGATTTGTTGCAAATATAAAACTTAATAATTTTCACCCTATATTAAGAGCCCCATTGTGGAGGTTTGAACCCTAAACATATCCTTTAGAGATGCCATGTGATGCCACTCGACCACTAAGGTCATTGGCATAAATCTTAATATTCTACTATCCATATTAAATTATGAGGACATTATAAATATGTACCTTATAAATTATAAAAGTTTTGGCAACGTGCATGTAATCTATAAGAGCACAACCGTTTTGAATATTAGGTGGATCTTGTAAATTAATCTCAAATTGGGATGCAAATTGCAAAAATTTTGAAATTTTGGGCGCGCATAGTAAATACCCCCATGCTTAAGGTGCATAATTGGAATTAACTCTATTTATAATATATTTTATTTACTCTTTTCCTTCTTACAATTAATCAGTAAATAGGTATTTTTTTACTTATCAACAATGCTCTAACCATATATTTGGTTAGAAAGATATAAAAGTGGAAAGAAAAACACAGTTGGGAGAATATAAAATAGTTAATTTATACCATTTTGTTTTTGGTACAAATGATGGAAAAGTGTAATAAATAATATGAATATAATTTTTTTTTGTTTGATTAGAAAAGAAAATGAGAGGATTGAAAAGATAGTTTGATAGAATTTACTATATTGCCCATGTTAAAAATAAAAGTTTGATCAAATATTCAAATGCAATGTTCTAAATGCCGTTTCATATTTATTATGTTTTTTTTTTAGAAGCATTGGTTTATATATTGAAACGAAATATTTTTATATCGGTATTTTAGACTATTGTTTCGAGTTTATCTATATATATAATCAATAATCACGCTACAAATTAATTTAAAATAAAAAAATTAGAGGGGAAAAAAAAAAAGGAATGAGTTGTATCCAGTAGCTTTTATCATTGAATACATTAATATAAGGACACGCATTCACATAGTAATATGTTCAGTAAAACTAATCACGACCCAAAAGCTCCCAAAAAATATAAGAGAGGATTCAGTGTAGTTTGTTTGACCGAGATAAAGGGAAGGAGGTAGTGATGTGATGGAGAGAGAATGTGAGACAAACAAAAAAACAAAAAAGAGAGGAGAGACCGAGAGGGTAACGAAAAGACAAAAAAGAGTTAAGAGATCATGTGAATGGTCATGCATTGGAGAAAGTGATTGAGGGAAAGAGATAATTTTTTTTTTTTTAATAAAAAAAGTAAGTGAACTTTTTATTTTTTATTATTCTTCATAATCTGACATAATTTAAATGTATATGTGAATGAAACCCCTTCATCTAGTTTTGAACTTCAACCCTTATCTCCTACATTTTACAAGTATTTATACTTATGAAATAACTACCTCATCAAGAGTGTGCGATAGTAAAAATAGAGAACTTTAAAATGCAAATGCAAGAGAATATTAGTTGAAAGCTTGGATTAGAAAATATTAAAATGATCAAAAAATTTTCCAAAGTTTGAAATGGAATCAATTAACTATGGTCAGATAGTTTCCAAGGGTAAATTCAAATGCATCTCTTGGGTTATATTATTTTATTGTACAGATATATTATTTTAATGTATTGTATGGTAAAATAAAAGTTGCGATGTTGGATGTATTGTAAAATGGTATGATATAATAATAGATAAAGTAACTTTTAAGATGATAAAATAAGATTTTTTTAAAAACTAGATGCTATTTAGTCTACTATCTCTTTCCAACTAAACAATGAAAAATTATATTTTCCCTTCCATTTTCTTTCTTTCATTTTCAATCTTTCATCTTTTCAACTAACCAACTAACTATAACCTAAGTGTGCGTTTGGATTGGGATGAAAAATTAAAATTATTCTACTATTTATTTTGCTATTATTCATGATCCTATTGCACTTTTTGATACTATTCATGAGTCTTACTGTACTATTTCAATTAACTTTTACATTTATCTACAGTGCTTTCAATTAGGGGTGTGCATGGGTCGGGTTAGGTCGGGTTGAGGGGATTTTTTGACTCAACCCACTATGGTAGGTAAAAAAAAAAATTCAACCCAACCCATCACATAAGTCCAACCCAATCCACATGGGTTGGTTGGGTTGGGTTGAACCTATGTGTTTGACAAATTATTATTATTAGTATTAAATTGAGTAAAAAAAATATTAATATTAATATATTAAAAAAAACCTAAAAATTAGTATCAATGTAACTCCATAAAGGTAAACAACACTAATAACTAATCAATAATAGTAATTTATTAGGGTTTGTGTTTGTGTGAATTAATTGACTTTTATATAGGATAGGAAGAACTGGTTATTTAAAAAAATTTATTAATTATATAATATTATATATATATATTAAATTAGTATTGGTAGGAGGCAAGCAATCCACCTACATTAGGATTACTTGTTAATGGTTGATCAAGTCAGACAGATTCTCCTTCTGAAACAAGAAGTTCAATTCTAGAGGGGGATAATATCCACCACTTGACGCCCATCAACAACAAAATAAAACTTTCAAAATTCAAACCTAAATCTCTTTCTACCCAACCAAACTCTCTATCACTCTCACAATAATTAAAATATATAAAAAAAAAANGAAGTGTTGCTTTACAGTTGGTTTTTTTTTTTTTAATTATTATATGTGTGTGTGTGTGTGTATAAAAGTGCCCTACAGCTAATTTTAAAAAAATTATTAAATATATAATATATTTTAAATATATATTAAATATGAGTGAGTCGGGTTGGGTTTGTAATTTTATGAGCCAAACCCAACCCAATCCGCTATAATTTTTTTTTTTTTTTGGTAACCCAACCCAACCCACTAAGCCTTAAAAACTGACCCAACTTGGCGGGTCGGATCGGGTCAGCAATAAGTTTTCAGTCTCAGCAAAATAAGCGGTATCCAAACACACCTTAATGTTATCACGAAAATTAGTTTGTTTTTTTTGAAATGATCTTTTACCTTACATTTAAGATGTGTTCATTAAGTAAGAATTTGGCATATAAATTATTAATTTTTTAGAATTCTTGAATTTTTTTTATTTGTTTGACAAAATTATTTGAGAATTATACTTTTTTAGGGATAATTACTCTGGCCTCCTTAGGAGTTTATTTAAATTACTTTAATTTCACTTATATTTTTAAATTGTATACTAGCCTACCTAACTTTCAAAACAAATTACGCTAGCCTTCCCTGCACCTTAATACCGTTAGATTTTCTAAGGAAATTGGAAAAGTAATTTTAGATCAAGTTAAATTCTCATTTCACCGTTCTTGAAGTACACCTAAACAAAACACATTTTAGCAAAACTTTAACCAAAAAACCACAAATCGGCATAGTTGCTCATAGGGACATATCTATCCGGATAGAAGATAGTCTAGATCTGGATTCTGATTGATTGCCTTTTTTTTGACGACAAGTAAAATCTTGATGCAAGCAAATCCACCTACATTAGGATTACTTGTTAATGGTTGATCAAGTCAGACAGATTCTAATAATTAAAATATAAAAAAAAAAAAAAAAAAAAAAAAACCAAAGCTCTACGAAACTTTTCCTAAAAATGTCACATGAGGCATGCAAGAACAATCCCCAAATCCCATCCCTCAATTAACTAGGGAAAATATCAATTCAAGAGTTTAGAGCCATTTCGATATTTGCAAATAAAAGCAACTCATTTCCATTGTGATTTGTTCATCTGGCTTCCAACAACCACAATTACAGTTTGCCAATTTACCACATTACCAAAGCCTCGCCAATCATTGACTTCTATGTCATGGCCTTATTTCAAAGGCTTATTTTTTCTTTTTCTTCTAACGGTGAGAGTGGCAGAGAAGAGAATAGATTAGAAAGGAAATAACTTACGATGGAAGAGGAGAGAAGACTTTTTTTTCATACAAGATAAAATTTATACTCTAGCATAATTTAAGTGTATATGTGTGTGAAACTCCCTTCTGAAAGCTTGAATCCCAACCCTTGCTCCCCGCACTCCACAAGCACTTATATTTGTGGCCAAGGGTGCACCAAAGTTTTGTTAAATGTGCTTGGTTTAGATTCCAGAAGGGTAAAATGAGATTTTAACTTGCTCTAAAATTAGAGTAGGAGGAATTTAAAGTTTTATTTAATTTTTAAATTTCCATTAGTAGGTTTAACTATGTTAAGGAGTAAGGGAGGTGAGTGTAATTTCCTTTGAAAGCAAGGGAGATCAACTTATAATCTAAAACTATAGGGGAGGTCAGTGTAATTTGAGTAAACCTCATGCGAGGTCAGTGCAATTTTCCTCCCTTTCTCATGAAATGCAATAATGCTAACCTTTTTATTTATTTATTTATAACTTTTAATATCAAATGTCAACCTTCACATTGTATAATGTATTATATATGTGCATCAAATAGTCCCTCACCAATCCACCCCTAGCAACTTTTTAGTTGTTTTCTTCTCTTGGATAAGTTTCTGTGACCGTGAACTGGGTCGAACTAGTGATCAGTTATATTATCACTAACTATGTAATGTTAATTTTAGATCATTAAACATTTATTTTTTTCGCCTGGTAATATGTTCAAGGGCATCTTTGTAAAATGCTCACAAGGGTCAAATAATGTCAAAGTTATTACAAATTTTACTAAAAATAAATTTATAAATTGACATGACAATGAGTGTGGTTGGTGAATTTAATTAACATAATTATTATTTTTTAATAATTAACGACACACCAATTTGTAAGATTTTCGTAATAAATTTTATAATAATTATAACATTACTATAATTTAATTATTGTGATCCATGGCTGTGGTAAGGAGGGGAGTAGGGAGCCATTGTCCTCATAGCTTTTAAAAATTCCATCCAACCTCGTACAATTTTTATTGAAAATCAGAAGATATAATTTTACTAACATTTCTCCAAAGTTAAAATTGTACTAAGTTTATGGTACATTTGACTTGGTCCCTTAAAAAGAAAAACTATGACTTAACCACTGGCACTGTGATCAATTGTCTTGTGAAAGGGTTTACCCATGTCCTTGCGACATGGCATATATGTCTAATCCCCTAACAATAGGCTTTGATATACAATTATACATTATCATAAATATCATAAATAGACGTGTTATAAAAAAGTGAGACTTGTGGCATGTCTCCCTCCATCTTTTGTAAACGTTGTCGGTGAGACTCCCAGCTGTTTTGTTAGGCAGTGTTTTCTTCCTTTGTTTTTGTGCCTTTTGGCTTTGTTATTGAATTATTGTTAAAAAAAAAATTCCTTTCAAACTTTCTTGGTAAAAAGAGAATGACCACGAATATGTGAGAGAGAGAGAGAGAGAGAGAGAGAGAGAGAGAGAGAGTGTTATGCTACTTATATATATAAAAAAAAATTGGTTACTTTATTCACATTTTCTTTCACCTTATTGATTATTGACATAATTTTTTTACTTACTACCAAACAATCTACCACATTAGCAGGTGTCAAATTTTATGTCTTTAGACTTTATCTCTCCTATATTATTTTTAGGAAAAAGTTATGCAGCAATTGCTACATATAGGGATATGTGACAACAAAAATTTTACTAGAATTTATTTATTTATATAAACTGACATGTGACAATGAGTGTGATTGGTGGATTTTTTAAACAACATAATTAGATATTTTTTAGTGATTGATGACACATTTTTATAAGACTTTTGTACTAGAATTTATTTATATAAACTGACATGTGACAATGAGTGTAATTAGCGGATTTTTTAAACAACATTATTAGATATTTTTGAGTGATTGATGACACACTTTTATAAGACTTTTATACTAGAATTTATTTATATAAATTGACATGTGACGAGTGTGGTCGGTGGATTTTTCAAACAACATAATTAGATATTTTTGAGTGATGAATGACACACTTTTATAAGACTTTTGTAGTAAAATTTATAGCATTTTTAACATTACTCTAATCTATATATATAATTCAATTAAAATTTAATTAGACAATGAGTGTGATTGGTGGATTTTTTAAACAACATAATTAGATATTTTTTAGTGATTGATGACACATTTTTATAAGACTTTTGTACTAGAATTTATTTATATAAACTGACATGTGACAATGAGTGTAATTAGCGGATTTTTTAAACAACATTATTAGATATTTTTGAGTGATTGATGACACACTTTTATAAGACTTTTATACTAGAATTTATTTATATAAATTGACATGTGACGAGTGTGGTCGGTGGATTTTTCAAACAACATAATTAGATATTTTTGAGTGATGAATGACACACTTTTATAAGACTTTTGTAGTAAAATTTATAGCATTTTTAACATTACTCTAATCTATATATATAATTCAATTAAAATTTAATTAGATTCTTAATTTTGCACCACGCGTCTCATTTAATTTTTAATTTTGTGCTAAGTGAATTATTGAGTGTAAAAATCAAAGAGTTCAAATCCAACTATAAATCATTACATATTTTAGAAATGTATAATTTAAAAAATATGTAAGTTAATAACATGTATAATTTGAACAATTTCTAAAAAATTTATATAATTTAAACTACATAATTGTAATTACTTTTAATTGTACTCGTGTATGCGGCACAAGAATACACACTCGTTCAATTAACGTAACTAATCACTGGGCAGGGGAGGGAAAGGAGGAGCCATTGACCCCATAGGTTTTAAACATTCCATCCACCCTCCTATAATTTTTTATTAAAAAGTAAAAAAATAATTTTACTAACAGTCCTCCAAAGTTAAAAAGTTGACTTCATTTATGATAAATTTGACTTGGTTGCCTTGAAAGCAAAATTGTGATTTCACCGCTGTGATCCATTGTTTCGCGAAAGGGCTCGCTCGTGCTTATTACATATTGACATGGCACATATGTCTAATCCCCTAACAATAAACTTTCATATTCATTATCATAAACTTATACTTATAATAGTGTGACGTCAAGATTTTGCAGTGATAAATATTTGTTTAATAAAGTATGTTAAAAAAGTTTTGAGACCCATTTAATGAAAAATATAAAAAACTATAAAATAAATCAGTTGTTGTTGTTGTCGTTGTTTTTACATGAGAAGCTTCAACCCGACTCTTATCTTCCACAGTTTACATCCGTCAATTTTTGTAAAGAAGAAAAGTGTCTACTTATTAAGTTATAAACTTTGATTAATCCCACGTTGTACTCTGTTGTCTTAATGTAATACTAAATCCCCAAAAATAAAACTGACACGTTCCGGTAATCCCTTTCGTGTTTTTTTTTGTCGTCTTTAAGGCTGACGTGGTAAAAGTCTACCATCACTGACAGGTACTCACTGTCATTTACACACACTCTCTCTGCGCTTTGCTTTGCTTTACTTTTCTCACAAGCTATTCCATTTCCGTCCGTCTCTGTCTTTTGCCTTTGCCTTTGCCTTTGGGAGGAGAAGCAGCCTGTACAGCCAAGTCAAGAAGACTCAGAGTCAAAGAAAGAATCACTTTTTCACCGATTGCCCTGTCTTCTTCATTCAGATTTCCAAAGCGTAATCAAATAATCTCTATGTATGTATGTATGTATGTATGCGTGTGTTCTTTTTGTTATGTAATTTGTTCTTCTTGCTTGTTGTGCTTATTTTCATGTTTTGTGAGTATACAAATGTGTGTTTTGTTACTACTTTTCTTGGTTTTTGCTTTTGTTTTGAGAAGTTCCACACGCTTACTAAATGGGTTTTTTTTAGAACTTAACACGCGCACCCAAATGGGTTTAGAAAGCACATCCTTGATTGGTCAGAGAAGGAAGTGTTATTTGAAGTTAATACGAAGTAAGAAGCATTAATTTATTTTACAAATACACCACCCACACGTGTTTAAGATTTCGTGTTTACTGTCTTTATGAATTAAAGTTCCCCCCTTTTTTTTTTTTTCTTGGTTTTAAAGTTCTTGCCTTTTTATACAATTAATCTAATAGTATAATAAATATATGTGTGTGTATGTATTTATGTATGTATGTATGTATGTATGTATAAAGTAAATGTAGATTTTTCCCTCTCTTTCTTTTCAAATTTTGATGTTATTTTGTTTGCTGATGACGTTGTTGTTGTTGGAAAGTTTTAATGTGTTTTGTTGTTTGGTCAATAAATAATGAAAATAAGGTTGGACTAATTGCACCATGGCTCAATGTTTTTGATTTTGTGCTCAGTAGCAAGTAGGGACTGTACTAGGCAATCTGGATTAAAGTTATATTAGGAGGAGCGATTTCTGGGTTATTGTTGTGGTCCAAGAATCACAACATTGCTCACATTGTGCAGAGCCTTTAGGTGCCAAAGACTTTTTTCTCACTCCTAATTTGCTTTAAATTGCTAGGATACTACGAATTTTATTTTTACAAATTGATGTGTAAAATTTTAATATTGCCCCACAAAAGTAATTAAGAAATTTATTAATTATGTTGTTGATGTGGTACCAGTTGCATTCGTTGTAAACATTTTATAGTAAAATTGGTTGTAGTTTTAGCATTTTCCATTACTTAGCTCATTTGTGAAAAGGGGTTTAGTTTATTGTTTGGCTGGCTTGTTCATGTTGCAGACCTTATTTTCTATGGTTTGGATAATTGTTATATCCAGATGTTATTTATAACTTCGTATTTTGTCTGCGGTAGCAAGAAAAGCTTTAGAGTTGGGACTTTTATGATGTTGTATCAAAGTATAGAAAACATTGGCTGAATAATTGTCCTTCTAGAACAGCTTGATCATATATGTTACTTCGAAATGCTAATAGTTGATGAACAGCTGTATGGCTGGATTACTTTGCCCTTCTTGAAAATCTTTCTGTGGATTATATTGGAGAATATATATTGACACTTGGCTGGATAAGTAGATATGTAATCTCATTTGTCACAAAAAATAGAAGCATATTTTTTAACTTCCATCACTCTCTTGTGATTATTTTTGGGCAATGATATTTCCGTACAAACTTCTGTACAAATCATATTACTGTGACTCTTTTTTCCCGGTTGAAACTATGAAAAATGATGATAGAGTTGGTTAAGGAATGAGACATGACAGTAATTTCGACGCAAATAAGATGTGTAATATTGTTGATTGTTTGACTAATTCTGGATTTGCAATGACAGATTCATATTTCCAGTAAGTTCAAACTTCAAAGAGAAAAACACTAGTAAAGACTTTCACTTAACTGAGCTCTTCAAGTACGATAGGTTATGAAACAATATGATGAGGGGAAGCCTATTCTAGCTAAAAGGACATTAAAGAGAGTTGAGAACTGAAGGTTGTCAAATGTTTCAAAAAGTACGAAGGAGGGTTAGTGGTGCATCCCATATCTTTCTGTTACAAAGAAAGCTGAGAAGGTTAGCTCATTGGGTACTAGTGGGAAGAAGGTGAAGTTGGAGGGGAGCAAGGAACACTTTAAGCTACATATTAGTGAATCTTGCAGAACTGAAATGCTAAGTGTTGAGCCTAAGCGTAATAGTCCTAGGAGGGTAGGAATGGATGCCCGTAAGTGCAGGGAATGGCCCGGATCACGCATAAGAAAAGCTAATGTGTCAGGTATTGCCGTACTTTTTAACATTAAAAGTTTCATGTACGTTTATATGTACAGATTACAAATGGTTGCTAGGAAAGTATATCTGCCCTCAGATGGTTGGATGGTTGGTGAAGATTGCATTTCATTCCAATTTCTTTTAATTATATTATTTGTTTTTATCTTTGTTAAAAGGATTGGATGCACTGGGCTGGGGGAGGGAAGGGATATCACTAAAGTAATGTCATACCCAGTGCACAAAGCTCCCACTTCTTGCGGGGTCATGGTAGGCAACCTTACCCCCAAGTTTTTCTTTTGAGAGAGGTTAATTCCTAGACTTGAGCCTACGACTTGTCGCTTTTGGTGGTAGGTTCTTGCCATCACACTAAGGGTCGCTTTTGGTGATATCACTAAAATAAAGTGCAAATACATTTTTACTTTTTTCTCTCTTTGATGCCAAATGGGTTATCCCTTGTCAACTTGGCTTGTTGGCATGTTGGTGTAATGAAACTTGGTGGGAGGAGAGCCATGTTGTTTGGAAACTGGTGCCATTTTATGTGGACTATACAGCTTTGAAGAGAAGTAGCAGTCCTTAGAGGGATCAAATTGAGATTTGTTATGACTTTATTTTCTTGAGTCTTGCCTTTAGCTGGCCTTGGAGAGTTGGAGTTCCAGGTTCTGATGATTTGGGTTTTTAATTTTATTTATATTTATTGAATTTCATTCATGCCTCAAGTGTTTGACTTGTTTTTCTCTTTACCTTTTATTGTTCTTTTGTATTTATTTGTTTTTCTCTTCCCTTATCTGGAGTACCTTCTATATACTTCCTGTGTATTGGAGTTATGCCCCCCTTTTCTTTTTTAACGCTTCTAATACATTGTTACTTATCAGAAACTGAAGATAGTGATGTAGTCTGTATTCCCAGGTCTCCAGCTCTTTCATTTGATTTCTTGAAAAGGCGCAGGCTAAATTCTGTAAATTAGGTCATTACACATTAACTTATGAAAAGAAAAAGATTAGGTCATTATACATCTGCACACTTCTGTATATTGGTAAACATCTTAGATATTTATTTTCTTTTGACTTTATAGAGGTTATGCTAGGAAAGAGGGAAAAATTGTCTCAAGGTGGTGGTTGTGCTGCTAGAGCCAATGCTTCCAAGGAATTTGAGGAAGGGGTGGCTGAGATTTCCCATTCAAAAAGGCAAAGGTATCCCTTCTGCTTTTTTCTATTGTTAATTTTCCATTATTTTTGGTGCTTTTTCTCTAAGACAGCTAAAGCCAATTTGCGAAATCCTGCTAGTTTGAAGTTCAAACAGAGGAAATTCTTACCTAGATCAGAGTGAAAAGCACCATTTTAGGCTGTGATGTGTTGTGTTATGAAAAAAGTTAAGAAAGAAAACTTTGTATTATTACTTACTGAGGGAAAACCTATTATAAATAGAACAAAGATGTGCTATACATGGATAGATTATGCCACATGAATTAATAATGTGCTGTTTTTAACCTGCACACTTTATGGGGAAGTATTGTGCAAATGGTGTTTAGGTCTTTATTGTCTCCATGCTTGATGCTGCTCAAAATTTTAACTAGATAAAAATTGAATATAGGCAACTGAAAGCCATTATAAGTCATTCATTTGGGCAACTAATTTATGGCATTGGTGATGCCTAGTGTTTCAGCTATATTTATATGGATAAATTATACAACCTAGGAACCTGTCTGAATATTGGTTCAAACTTCTACATATTATTGATGCATCTAATCATTTATATTTGATGCGGTGTGGAATAGCAATTTTTTTTTGGGACCACTGGGGAGAATGTTTTGGTGGGAATGTGGTGTGGCTCTTTAAGGTACAAACTAACATACTGCCACTAATCCCTAACTCGTAAGCTGTTAGCAAATGATGAATCTAATCATTTAACTATTATTCTAATACTCCCTTGTGTTTGTGTCCAAATTCCCTCTTAAAAAGTGGAACTCAACATGTTAGATTTGAAGTTTTTAAATGAGAGGTAGAGTGGAGTCAAGGTTCGAAAGGATCAATTTAATCATATAACCATTATTCTAACACATATTGTAATAATTTAATATGAAACATGCACTTGATGTGACAGAAACATAGCCATTGACATATTCAAGAAATTCATAAAAATGGACATGGTGAGGATGCAACAATATATCTTTAATCCATGTCTATATATGTCTAGGTATATCCTTCTATATTGATGTGTATCCATTTATGTATAATGTATATGGATACTTGTATGTATGCTTGCATGCATATATCTATATTTAAATAGTCATCACTGTTCATCTGACAGATGCCCTTTCAGTATCTCATTTGCAGAAATGTTCAAACATGCCTAATGCTTGTTTATTGAGTGTTAATTTGCATATAATACAGAAAACGTTATTTAGAAAAGAGTTGCAAACTTTACAACAACAGCAACTGTAATCTGTCTGACATAAGTCTATAGGATATATGATTCCAGCACATTCAGTCTCTACAAATTTCTATTCAACGTTGACACAAGTCTTATTCATCCATTTAGCATTCATCAACACCATGTATATTTAACTTCGACAAAATCACCCATCTAGATTGTTGCTGTGAATGATATATGATTATATTGGATGACATCCGTAGTTCCTTGTTACATTTTTTTCTCAATTTTCTGCATGCATCTATAGACAGTAGACTAAATACTTTATGGATTGAAAGATAAAGCATTAATATCTAATAGTTTATGGAGAATACTGACAATTATTAATTTTCTATTTATCTTTTCAGGGTAGATTTAGATTCTAAACAACAGTGTGTTTGTAATACAGAACCAAGCCATGACTTGCATAACGTCTCTCTTCCAGTATGTTCATTTATTTTTTCTGCCTTTATTTTACTTCTCTTTCCTTTTGCTAGTCACTTCTATTTGTAGGACTTTATAATGTGTGGACGTTAGTTTGCAATTCTATAATTTGTATACATTCTCATATGCTTTGTGTTGAAGTATATAGGAAGAATTCAATGAGGAAGATTAAAAAGGAGGGGCTAAAAATATGGTTTTGAAAGAGAGAGAGATAAGAAATCTTGGAAAGGAGGAAGATTAAATAGGAGGAGCTATAAATATGTTTTTTCCCCCTCATTTACTATCTATTTATCTAGTTCTAATAGATGTATAAAAAATCTGGGCAATGGGAAGTCTTATCATTATGAGTATCATATGTCTTGGTATGGCCATTGGCAATTAATATAACTTTGAGGCATCATCATACCTGTTAGGATGAAATTTAATGGTTTATACCCATTTACATCCAACAGCATGTTTGCCCTGCAGTAAAGGAGCAAGATGCCAAATGTCATTCTGGTGTGTAGTGGCCATTTCCAATTCCATGGCCTGTTGGGTCAGAGAGCTCATCTTGAACAGTTATAAGAATGGAAACACCTGAAAAGGAGGAAATAAAATGGGAGAAAGAAGGAGACAACATCTGGCAAGAAACAAAATTACTAATGGGATGTTTAGTAACACAGGAATGTGTACCTTTTCGGTGAGCAATAGGAAGGGAGTATGATTTGGGAGTGCATGGCTAATCAGTAGACTATGAGTATGATGAAGGGGTACTGAAGCTGCTGGTTGTGGATGTCTGGTATGGACTTGCAATAGGGCTGGAGCCTTTGGAGTGGAGGTCAGTGGCAGGGGATTCTTTGGAAGCACTGGTGCAGGAGAAGGAATAGAAATAGATGAGGAAAATAGTGAAGTCAGAGCTGAAAGGGATAAACAACTCAAACTGATATTCCTCTGGTGAACTAGGTCAGAAATATGAACTCAAGGTTACATCAGCACTGCCAAAGTAGCGGTATAAGACTATAGAGTAGCCGTGCGATCAAGAATAATGGAATGCTCCTGTTAATGAGGTAGCATGCAGTTAGAAGCATGTCACTCCAGAAGTGTTTAGGTGCATGCATATGAGACAAGAGAGCGCATTCAACATCATTTCTATTCTTGCTCTTCGTGACCCCATTTTTGGGACAATGCCTTCATCATATAAATGTTTTAGAGACATTCTTTGGCATTGTTGAAGTGCATTATTCAAATTTTATGTCCAAATTGGATTTGTACTTCTTTGCCAAAAGGCTGAAGAATGGACATCAGCTAAGAATGATTTTCATTAAAAACAACGAAGTCATTCAAGAGTAGTCATCAACAAAGTTAATAAATTATTGAAACTTATTTGACACAGTTTGAAAATGACCCCATACATTTGGATGTACTAACTCAATGGGGTTTTAAGCACGATTGACGAAACTAGAGGGAAACAAACATGATGATGTTTACTAAATTGACAAGTTTCACAAGAAAGAAGAAATGTGGTCATGATCCTTACTTGACACTTCAATGTGAATAGGTGGATGGCCAAGTGGAGAGTGCTACTACAAGGGAGAAAGGGAAGATTGAAGGGTTGAGGTGGGAGCTGAAGCCAGATGGTAGAGACTGTCAACCTCGTGCCCCATACCAATCATCCGATTTGTCTGGTGATCCTGAAAAATATAAATCCTTATTAGCCACAATTCCCAACACAAATTTGATTGTTGTTAACTTTACAATTGGAGAGAAGATCATTGTATCAACATCTTTTGTTGAAATCCCTCAAACAACTAATGTGGCTTCAGAGTGTTTACTGTCATCAAGTTCTTTGATTCTATAAACCCACTTATTATGTAAAGCTTTCTTCCCCAGTGGTAGCTCAGTCAACTCCCATGTCTAATTTGACTTAAGTGAGTTCATCTCATTCTGCATAGTTGACTCCCACTTGGATGAATTTTTATCCTGCAATGTTTTATCATAATACTCATGTGCACTACCATCAGACAATAGCCAATTGCATAGAAAGGGAGAATACTGTTGTGGAGCTACTATCTTTGGACTATTTTGAACTCTGAATTTCACATAACTTCTAGAAATATCTTCTAACTCAACATTACTCATCATTTTTTAAAAACAAAAGTGACTCCATTTTTTGACTCTGAAACTGGCTTGTCCTTTTACATCATATCTTCATTAAGTATGACATTCCTTCTAATTATTTTCACATTTTGATCATCCTAAAATCAATAACCAAACTCATCAATGCCATACCTAATTAAAGTACATTTCTTGAACTTCAAATCAGCTTTACTTCTTGCTTCAGAATCCATATGCTCATGTGAAACACAACCAAACACTTTCAACTATGAAACCTTTGCCTCTTTACACTCCAAGCCACCTCTGGTAGTTGTGCATCTAGAGAAACAGGACCACAGTTAAATAATTAAGTATGCAGTCAGGTTTATTGCGTTAATTGAATTAACCCAAAACATCTGGGAAAAACTAGTGTGTATTTCCATGCGTCTGGCACGTTCATTAAGTGTTTTATTCATGCATTATACAATGCCTTTTTTCTGCTGTGTCTTTGGAACAACCTTCTCCATTATGATCCCTTTAATAGCACCAAATTCTTTCAACTCCTTATTATCATACTCCCCTCCATTATCTCATCTCAATCATTTTATTTTTAAACATATCTCATTCTCTACCATGGCTTTCCACTTCTTGAATGTATCAGAGAAATCAGATTTGTATTTCTAGATATAAACCTGTGCCTTTCTTGTCGAGTCATTAATAAAGGTGATATAATGCAATGTCTCTAAGAGATGAGACTGGAGCAGGCCCTTACACATATCCATTAAGCAATTCTGATCTTTCTACTTTGGTTGTTTTGCAACTTTTGAAAAGCTGACCCTTTTCTGTTTCCTGAAGATACAGCTTTTACACAAAGCCAAATTTATAGATTCTATACTTGATAGCTTTCCCTTCAACAATTGTATCTTCATCCCTTATTTTTACTCATATGACCAATCCTACGGTGTGATAGTATTGAGTCTAAGTAGCTGTAACAACATTCTTTTGTTTGGTCATCGTCGTGTTAAGAGTGTCCTTTCCACAGGCCACAACCATAGATTTGGTGCTTTTCCATTTACCACCCACAATGTATTACATGCCCTGCTTCATCAAGCTACCCTACATGACTTCCCATTTTTGGTTTCAGTAAAAGGATGCCCCTGAGTTTAGAACCCATTATTCTACAGGACTGTCAACACTCAGAATTGAGACATCTTCAATTTCATCTATAGTTATGACATATGCAGATTCTTCATCACCTTTACTGTTGTTCTTGTTTGGTGTCCTACATTCTCTTCTTAGGTGTCACTTCTTGATTGACGAATAAATTTTTTTGTTGTTGAAATTTTCCAATAGCTGGGCTCCAATTCGTGGTTTTCTCACTCGGTGTTGATTCTTAGGTTTTCTCACTTGGTTTTCATTCCTAGGTTTCTTGTCTATATTTTCTTTATCTCTGTTCTATTTGCCTCTTCCAATTTCTTTTGAACTTATGATGCATCAGTTTCACAAGTATGTATTTCTTTTTGACAAAAAAGAAGAAGAAGAAGAGAGGTTTGGTGCACTTTAATGTTTGGATGATTCAAATGATCATTGGAATTTTGATCTTATAAATACAAAGACACGTGCTAGATCTTGAGAATGATAATTCTAGACTGTTTCACTATTCTAGCTCTTCAACTGGAAGACAGCATGATTATCTATTATGGAATACGCATGTGCCAATTATATTATCAAATAAGAATCTTTAAGCTTCCCCCCCACCCTTCCCCCTCTCCCCCCTTTTGAATTTATTGGGAATAAGTTAGTTTGAAACATCTTTCACATTTTTTCTTATACTTCATGCATGCTAGGATGGAAGGGAATTCATGGCTAGCTTAGCATGGAACTTAATGAAGAATGTCCTGAATTTTGCAGGGCTTAAAATCCCGTTTAGAAGGCAAAACTGATGGTGAAGACATGAGATGTGTTATCTGCATGCGTGGAGGAAAGCTCCTGTGAGTTACATGATTTTTATTGGTTTTTTATATTTATCTCTGAGTATCTTATATAAAATTGCAACTGGCATGTTGTGACCTCTTGACCTTGTTATTAATTTTCTCCTCCAATTGTGTTTACCTACATGCTCCTTCCATGAACAAATCTATTTCTATGTTAGACTTTTGAAATCTTATATGTAATGCATCTACTCTTACATAGGATTGGAGCTGCTTAACTGGGGTCCTGGGAGGAGTGGCTTTGGAGTTTGGATATAGACGTATTGTTTAAAATATATTATTCTGTATTTTCTGGTATCTTGGAACTAAAATATATTATGCTGTCTGGTTTTGTATGCTTGAAATTTGTTTATTAAGAAGAGAAAAAATGTAATATACTCTCTTTGCACTGTTAATAAATTACCGATTGTTTCAAAAGCTTAAGTTGTTAGGAAACAAGGAAGTTAATCGTTGAACCATTTTGTAACACTCCCCCTCACGTGTGGTCCCAAATTCTCCCTTTATAATTGCGACCCAAAACGTGAGATATTTAACCTTTTAAGGTAGATGGGAGGCAAGATTTGCACTCAAGACCTCTTGTTTTGATATCATGATATATTATCGATTGTCCTAAAAACTTAAGCAGTTAGTAAATGGCGAATGTAATCCTTTAACCATAATTCTAACAACGGTAACATGCCCACTATAGATTGCCATATTTATATTATTGTATCTTGCAATTGAGAAATTGATTTTTTTTTCCACCTGATAATATCTCTGTGATGTTTAGAGGTCCTTGTTGCAAAGTTTCTGCTAATTTAATTTAATTTAATTTTATACATGATAATGACTAAGAATTTTCAGTCCAGTTTTTGAAGTCAACAATTTGGAATATGCTGAGCATAAGTTGATAGAATCTGTAAAATAATTTTAAAAAGAGATCTGCAAGTTGCTTTCATCTATATCACTTTATGCTAGCCACTTGTATCTTTATATTTAAACTTTGCCTATTTTTTTCGCTACAATAGCAGAAGCTGCGATGGAAAAGGGTGCAAAAGGAGGTACCACCTCTCTTGTCTCAATCCTCCTCTGAATTATGTCCCTCCTGGAGTATGGCATTGTATTTGGTGTGTTAAAAAGAAGATGGAAATGGGAGTGCATTCTGTCTCTGAAGAGGTTGAGTCCATCTGGGATGCCAGAGAGGTGGCTTCGGATCATGAAGGTATGCTGCAAAATACTCATGGTATTTGTTTAAAATTTTTTAATCACTCCTTTTGAAGCACTTAATCAGTTCTTTGTACATAGTACGGGTAACTGGGTGTTTTTTGGTAATAATGAGTTGGTCCCATGGTGCTAGTGTTGCAGAGGCAGAAGCAGTATTTTGTCAAATACCGTGGTCTTTCTCATGTTCACAACCGTTGGATTCCAGGAACACAGTTGCTTACTGAAGCTCCCAAACTTCTTGCAAAATTTAATATAAAAAACCAGGTTTAGTAACTCTTTATTTTCCTGTGGAAAGGAATATAATGCTATCATGATTGGTGATTTCTGTGATTTTAAATTTTATACATATTTCAGATCTTCCGGGTAACAAGGTGGAAATCGGAGTGGACTGTGCCTCATCGTTTGCTACAGAAAAGAATGCTATTATTTCCAAAACAATCTGATGAATCTTGTGATGGAGACTATGACAACAATTCAGATTGCCGTTATGAATGGCTTGTGAAATGGACTGGTCTTGGTTATGAACATGCTACATGGGAGTTGGACAATGCTTCATTTTTCATGTCATCTGAATCTTCGCAGCTCATAAGCGATTATGAAAGCCGTCATAAGAAGTCAGAAAGTCTGTCAAGTGCATATAAAGCAGATGAGGTGCCTCTGATAATGCAGATAAATATACAATCTATTATCTATGGTTATCTCTAATTACATTTTTCTCTTTCATACATCTTTTTAGATTATAACCTTAATTTAGGATTCATTTCCATGGCCATTATATCCATGTTTTCCGGTAACCCTAGGACTTAAAATTAATGCGTATGTGTTTTATTTTTATATTCAATTTAATGTGTAAGTTTCATTTTTGCATAGGATTTTTTTCAATGCTGTCTCTTACTGTTCATATGTTATGATATGAAAATGAATATACCACACTAATTCTTTATTTATGGATGATGACCCCTCTCCATCTATCCAAATTTTAACATGTGCATTGGAACACTCAAAACATGTTTAATAAGCATTAGTTGACATCCGGAGGACAACAATTTGCTTTTTCAACCTTCATGTTTCTTGTCAATATGCAGAAGTTTCACTAGATAAAGTATGTGATGTGCCAACAAAGAATGAGCAAAGTTTCTCTCCAATTTGGAGAGGAACCCTTCAAACTCGTCATTTATCTTTTATATTGAGTGTGAATTTTGAAAATCTAACTGTTGGATTGTATGTTCTTATTATATCCTTCATGCTTGCAAAATTTAAAGAAAATAAAAAATCAATTACTATGTCATCAGACAAATATTAAAATTTCAAATTTTTGTGATATAAAATTGTGTATAAAAAATAAATTTATTAATCGAATAGTAAATAACATTTGATTTGAATGAAATTTGATATGCATGTTAAGAATATAAGGAACATGAAGCTCGGCGGTTAAATTTTCAAAATTCACAAAAAAAAAGAAAAAGAAAAAAGATATATGAGAAGTTTGAAGAGTTTCTCTTCAAACTAGTTTGGAGAGAAACTTTGTTAACAAAGAATTCAATTAAAATTTGGACCATTAATCTTTCCAAAAGTGTGCTTATTGTATGCCTAGAGATATATTGCCAAACCTGAGAGTCTATTTTGCATCATAGGGTGTTCAAAAGAAATTGTTTGGACTTGCTTTTAACGACTTCATATTTTCACATTGAATCAGATGTGATTCAGTTGGTTGAAGGAAATAATTTTTATAAATCTTTAGGAAATCAGATTTGTGGCTGATTAAAAAATGAAGCAGCCTGTAGCTCAACTTTAAAGTACTACAGTAACACAACTAGTACTTTTTCCTATTGTTAGTTATTCGTATTCCAGCATTGACCCGGTACACAGGTAATTACTAGGGAAATCATTCTATAGATGATTAGAAAAAACAGTCATCAGTCAGTGATTAAGTAGTTATAATGAATTGTCAGACTTCTAGTAGCTGCTGAATTTGTTTGTGGTGTGTCTCTAGCCTAAATTCAATTACACATTATTTTTAAGTTGAGTATTGAAGTAGAAGAGAAAACTACAAGATTTAGGGCATACCCCCACCACTACAGAAACAAAGAAGGGAAGTTGCCGGCTGGTAAAACACTGCCAGTACTATAGTCAAATAAAACAAAGAAAACAGCAAAACGGCTGAACTGCCCAAAAGGCCTGGCTAAGGGAAAAAGTAAAGCTGAACTGCAATAAGTTTGGAAATAACTTGAAATCTTCTAAAAGATCTAAAACAAGATTCAAACTACCCCTGAAGTTTTGTATGAATTTTCCCGAAATGCCAATAAAGTGATAGGTAGTAATAAGAAGCTCAATACAGTAATGAGGGAAAGGGAAATGAATGCCCTTTTCGACATGGCTTCAGTTTGAGCCACTTCTCTACTTTCTTTCTTCTTAGGCATTTCACAGTGTTGCATTTTCTACTTTCTGCAGTTCTTGTTGAGTATGAATATTTTTTTTGGATAAGTAACGAAAATTTTATTGAAAACAAAAAAAGTAACGAAAATTTTATTGAAAACAAAATAAACCCAAGTACACTAGAAATTTACTATGGGAACAATACAGTCAAGGACCCAATATACAATGATCCAACAACTCAGAAATAGAAAAACAAGAAAATGTTGGTAAAGCTGAACTCCACTCAAGTAAAGTATGAAAGAAGAAAGACTTAATCTCAAGAATAGAATGTTCACATCCCTCAAAGCTTCAAACATTCGGTTCCCTCCATATACACCACATTATGCAATGTAACACAAACCTCCACAAAGCTATATTATGATGTTGGCTAAACCTGCCCTGCTATGATTCAAACATCTTAAGCATAACTCAATGGATTCTAAACAAGCTAAACACCATTGTCTACAACTCATATGCTCTAGGGAAATGAAGAAGGAGACGATCCATTGATTCTCCACATTGCTTGCACATACAACGCCAATCTATTATCGTGTCCTCTTCCAGGGATTATCTATAGAAAGGATCTTACCCAAAGCAGCAGACCATGAAAAGAATGCCACCCTAGGAGGGACCTTTGCTTGCCACACCATTTTCCAAGGGAGTGACTTTACAGAAGTAGGGGATAAAGAGTGATAATATCTGCAAACCTCAAAACCTCTACTCTTAGCCGGCTTCCAACAAATTTTATCACAACCATTACCCTGCACCTCCCTGGAATAAATCATTTCCATAAACGAAGCCAAAGATTCTAATTCCCAATCATGCATTGGACAAGAGAACTGTATATCCCAATAAGGTCTCCCATTAGAGAAACACAATCTTTGCTACCGAAGCCTCCGTAGCCCGAATAATACAGTAAAACTTTGGAAAAGCCTCCTTAAGAGGATAATCTCCATGCTACACATCATGTTAGAACTTGAATCTAGTACCATCACCCACATCATGCCAGAACTTGATGAACATTTTATTTTATGTTCAATGCTAGTATGAAAATATGACTCATGTATGAGATGGAAAGCTTTACTTCAAACTGGTGAATGTTTGTATAGTTCTTTACGTGCAGATTATACATTATTGTTTATGCTTCATTACTTTGTTATAAACAATTTGCTGATACTGCAGGAAGAGAAAAGTACCATACGTGAATTGTCAAAGTTATCATTTGGAGGTTCACCTGGAGAATATAACCGTCATCTAAGTTTTGTGAACAAGCTTCGTGAGCATTGGCATAAAGGTCAGAATGCCATTGTTGTAGACGACCATGCAGAGCAGGTAAATACTTCTTATATCCAGTTCCTTGTTAATTTTCCTTACTGATTTGTATGTGTCAAGGGCTGCTGTTTGATACATAGTTTTAGACTGTTAATTGGTTTCTCATCCCTGTTCTCTTTAGTTATTTACCATTTATGGATGCTAGTAATATAGTTCTATGGCGATTTATGTAATCTCCGTTAGATTGTATAATGTCAAATGGAGAGTCAAAAGTACATCTTATAATTCTCTAAAAGGATAGCAACCCAATAACAAGATATACTAGGATTTGTTTTTTCCCTTTGGTCAGTTTTTGCTAACAATTTCGTTCTGCAGCCCAAGAGGCAAACGTATTAGTTAAGTAGCATCTTGAACAATTTCGTTATGCAGCCCAACAGGCAAACATATTAGTTAAGTAGCATCTTAAGTCTACTTGAGTTCACTGAAGGAACTTGAGTCTCTGAGACTTGAGTTCTAAGAGGTGGCAAAATTGATGTGGACGAAAATTCACGTAAACACAAACCACTTTCACATCTCACTTGCAAACCCAACAAAAAACTCGTGTCACCACCTGGATTCCCACCGCCGCCATGAATAGAACCTTCACCATCCCTGATCAGTGAACCTTGTAGCCTCCTCCTCATAAATCCGCTACCCACTTGCCGCAATGGAGAGTCAAAAGTACATCTTATAATTCTCTAAAAGGATAGCAACCCAATAACAAGATATACTAGGATTTGTTTTTTCCCTTTGGTCAGTTTTTGCTAACAATTTCGTTCTGCAGCCCAAGAGGCAAACGTATTAGTTAAGTAGCATCTTGAACAATTTCGTTATGCAGCCCAACAGGCAAACATATTAGTTAAGTAGCATCTTAAGTCTACTTGAGTTCACTGAAGGAACTTGAGTCTCTGAGACTTGAGTTCTAAGAGGTGGCAAAATTGATGTGGACGAAAATTCACGTAAACACAAACCACTTTCACATCTCACCTGCAAACCCAACAAAAAACTCGTGTCACCACCTGGATTCCCACCGCCGCCATGAATAGAACCTTCACCATCCCTGATCAGTGAACCTTGTAGCCTCCTCCTCATAAATCCGCTACCCACTTGCCGCCTAGAATCCCATAGGTACCAGATCGGAGAGAGAGAGGGGGGGGGGGAGTTCATTGGCTTTGATATGGGGTTTTGACCAAGAGAGATAGGGAACGAGACAGCGAGAGAGAACCACCTTGGTGGTGGCTCATTGTGTTTGTGCTCAAGCTCAATGAGTGAGCTTTGGCCTTGGAGGCCTGATTTGGGCTTGATCTAGAGAGAAAGCTAGAGAGAAGAAGAAAGGATTAGCAACTTATCTTGTTTTAGGCAGAGTTTCTCTTGGTTTTCTTTAAGGAAATTGAGTCCTAGAGACTCAAGTTCCACATGAATTTTTTGTCAACATTAGTTTTGCCACCTCTTAGAACTCGAGTCTCTAAGACTCAAGATGCTACTTAACAAATATGTTTGTCAGGCTACATAACGAAAATGTTTGCAAAAATGGGCCGAAGGGCAAAAAAATCCAGATATACTATGTCAAACAGGAATCCACTAATTATTATGATGGTCCATGAACTCCATCTGGCAAACCATTAGATGGCATATAGTCAGGTTTTTGTTTTTTTTGATAAGTAAAAAGATGTATATTCAAAGAGCTACCTCGTGAAAAACAAAAGGTAGAGCAAGGATTACAGAGAAGGAAACAAACAACAAGAAAAAACAACAAAACAAACAAAAGCCAACATAAGAACTAAGTACAGAGCAGAGAATTAAGGAACAAAGGGAGAGAGTCACTAGAGGCGATTCCCCAAGCCCTAGTCCAATCAAAAAGAGAACTACTAAAGAAAGCGAGCAACTGATTATCGGATTTGTCCGTATCCTCAAAAGTTCTCCAATTTCGCTCCCTCCAGATACACCACATAAGGCACAAAGGAGCTAAATTCCAAATGCTAGAAGAATGCTTTCCAAACCAATTCCACCAACCAAAAAGCGTATCTGCAACCGATCTTGGCAGAACCCATGAGATCCCAAAAGTTCTAAAAACCAAGCTCCACAGCAGATAAGCTTTTTCACAATGAAGAAGTAGATGATTCACCGTCTCCCCATTACTACGACACATAATGCACCGGTCAACAAAAGCCACTCCTCTATGCCTCAGAATGTCTCCTGTAAGAATCTTCTCCCAATTCGCAATCCAAACAAAGAAAGAGACGCGCGGAGGAGCCTTAACCTTCCAAATACCTTTCCAAGGAAAGATAATAGGCAAAGGACAACGAAGCTTGTTGTAGAAAGAGCAGATATCAAAATCCCCCTTCTTTGTCAACATCCACCTCATACGGTCTCCAAGCTCAGAACGAGGCAAATTAGAACCCAAGGTACGGAGGAATTCATCCACCTCACCCATCTCCCAATCATTAGGATCCCTTAACAAGCGAACATTCCAGCTTCTCTGAGCCTCCATCCCCAACCTTTCGAGAGACAAGGCCACCGATGCCTCTCTATTAGAAGCAATTCCATACACTAATGGGAAGGATCGATGGAGTGGTAAGTCCCCACACCACCTATCTGTCCAAAACTTTACTCTATCCCCCACCCCTACTTCAAACTGAATGCATTTACTAAACACCTCCCAACCTTTTCGAATACTTCTCCATAAACCACACCCATAGGCACCCCTGCCCAGCTTAGAAGACCAACCCCCCCACTCTTCCCCAAACTTCGAAACTACAACCCTCCTCCAGAGACGGGTCGCCTCAACCCCAATCCGCCATAACCATTTTCCTAGTAAGGCTTTATTGAAAGTGGTTATTTTCCTAACACCCAGACCACCGTTCGCCTTAGGA
Organism: Quercus suber; assembly: GCF_002906115.3. Classification (NCBI taxonomy): domain Eukaryota; kingdom Viridiplantae; phylum Streptophyta; class Magnoliopsida; order Fagales; family Fagaceae; genus Quercus; species Quercus suber. Next base: position 61,536 of record NW_027069595.1, on the reverse strand, counting down.
GCACACACCTTATCCCACCCCACCAAGTGAGCCTTCGAATCCCCCCACAAGAAGTCCCTTTGCATCTTCTTAATCTTATTCGCCACATGCGATGGAATGGTAAAAAGAGACAAATAATAAGTAGGAAGGCTAGATAGCGTACTCTTAAGTAACGTTAGTCTTCCACCTTTCGACAAATACAGCTTCTTCCACCCAGCCAGCTTCCGCTTAATTTTCTCCAAAATAGGATTCCAAATAGAGGGAGACTTATGAGGAGCCCCTAGCGGCATACCAAGATAGGTCATAGGCAAAGTCCCAATCCTACAACCCAGAATCTTTGCCAAGGCATGCACATTATTAACCTCTCCTATTGGAACCATCTCGCTTTTTAGGACATTAACCTTCAAACCTGTCACAACCTGAAAACAGAGGAGAAGCATCCGAATGTGAAGGATCTGCTCCTCTTCCGCATTACAAAAAAGGATAGTTGTTTGTCATGAATGGAATTATTTTAGGATATTTTTGTAGAGTAAAAAACTTTATGATGACTTTAGTGGAAATGTATGCTAATAGTATACATATGCACACACACACACACATGTTTGTGAGATCATTTGTGCATATATGGTGATTATATTTTACTTACAAAGCCCTAGCAAGATAAATTTTGATCTCCTATTTATATCTTTGTAACATACATTGTGATGAGCGATGATATTTTAGATATGCATGCATCTCAATGGATGACCTCTTAAAATAATAATCAAGTGATTAAATTCACCATTTCCTAACACTTAAAACTTTCGGCGCAATCGGTAATATATCATGATATTAGAGCAGGTGGTCTTGGGTTTGAACTCTATCTTTGCTATTCCTCCCATTTAAAAAGTTCAAATGCCACGTGTTGGGCCCTACTCACTAAGGAAGAGTTTGGGTCCACATGCCGCCGGGGAGGTGTTTGGGGGGGTGGGGGTAGGGGTAGGGGTGCTAGAATAGTGGTTAAATGATTAAATTCACATTCTCAATTTCCTAAAATTTTAAGCGTTTGGGACAATCAAGAATTTAACGTGACCTTCCTAATTTATCAATAATTTTAAGTAGTTAAAAAATTTAACAGTAAAACAAAGTACAGTAATTTAAAACTTTATATCATGCAACACTGATGGGTTACATTTTAGTGTATTGTATTTTTATGCAATATGTTAATTAATCTTCTTTTTCAGTTAGGGCTGAATCTATTCTTTTTCTGGAGATCTTCATTTGTATGCAGTGCCTGTATGTGTTTATACAGTTCTCAATGCTATTTTTGTTGTTGAGGTCTCCAATGCTCAGAATTACATCATGTAGATCATGACATCAACATCAATTGACCAATTGCGATATTTCTTTTTTCAGGAGCAGGCTGTGAAGGTGATCTTGTTTATATTATCCTTGCATCTTGATGTACAGAAGCCTTTTTTGGTCATCTCAACTTCCACTGCTCTTTCTGTCTGGGAAGCTGAGTTTTTGCATTTGGCACCATCTGCCAACATTGTAGTTTATTATGGGAACAGAGATGTCCGAAGTAGCATCAGATCATTGGAGTTCTACAATGAAGGTGGTGGGATAATGTTTAGTGTATTATTATCATCTGCAGATGTGGTTGTTGAGGTACTCTTATTTTGCATTATAGTATTATGCCTTCAAGTAATGAGTGTGCAGATCAATAAGCTTAGGTTTTCCAGAACAGAATCAATATTCTTGGATGAGTTGTTATGTGACTGTTAATTTCTTACTTTGTTGCTCTCTCTCTCTCTCTCTCTCTCTCTCTCTCTCTCTCTCTTTTGGCAATAGATGCTGTTTTCAAAGTGGAAATTGGTTGCGTTTATTCTGGGTTCTCTAATTGTAGAAGTGGTGCCAAAGAATTAAAAGTACCATGTTCATTTGTCCTTTATTTTGATACGCAGGATTTACAAGTGTTAGAATGTATAGAATGGGAAGCAATAATAATTGACAAGTGCCAACGCTCCAAAATGTCAAAGCATTTTGAACAAATTAGGAACCTAGCTGCCAATATGAGGCTTCTTCTCATCAGTGGTCAAATCAAGGTACGCATGTCTATATCAAACATTTTGTGCTATGCTAGCTCAAATTAACTGATTTTGCTGCTGCAATTTTCAGGATTGCCAGAGTGATTATCTCAATTTGCTTTCCCTCCTTGATTCTGGCTTTAATGGGGTAAACAGTGATAATATGGTGATTGACTCTAGTACTGATATTTCCCTATTAAAGGAAAGAGTAGCACAGTACATTGCATCTGAATGCAAGTCAGGCTCTCCTAGATTTGTAGAGTACTGGGTCCCTGTCCAGCTTTCCAATGTGCAACTTGAGCAGTACTGTGCTTCTCTGCTCTCAAACTCGATGTTTCTTTCTTCATGTTTGAAGAGTGAGCCTGCTGATGTGCTTCGTGACATTATCATTTCAGCTAGAAAGGTTACTCCTAATTAGACAACAGCACATGATTTTTTCTTCTTCACCATGATTTTTACCCCTTTCAAATGTCGTGTTATGCAATCTCATTACTTTAACTGCTATATTTACCATGGCTCAATTGTGATATGTCTGTTCTTGGTGTTTATTTGCAGTGCTGTGACCATCCCAATCTTCTGGATCAGTCTTTGCAAAGCTTTGTCACAAATATAGAAGAGAATCTGGATGTTGGAATAAAAGCAAGCGGAAAATTAAAAGCTCTTGATAAAATCCTTTTGGAGATTAGAAATCGGGGTCTCAGAGTTTTGATCCTATTCCAGGTAGCCTGCCTAATTGTGCTGATATATATATATATAATTCGCCAAGAAATTATTTTTGTTCTTTTACTGCTTCAACAGCATCCTTAATTGTGCCAAGAGTCTGTAATATATGTGTACACCATCCCATCTAGCAATGTTACTTTTATCGATATGTAACCCCAGATCCTATGTTGGTTAAAAACAAGTATCATCTGTTTGAGAAAATGATGGTTTCTTTTAGAGTTAGCTAATGCAATGTCTCTTATGATAACTATAGGAAAGGGACTAAAAAAAAAGAAGAAATCTTTTTCAACTTGTAAAGGGTGTTGGTGTAGACTTGAGCATCAAATCATCAAACCAACATTTTTAGATTTAATGTAAGTTTGATATGTAACTGTTTTTCTCTCTCATGTATACTTAAAAGTTTTATGTTGCCTTTGCCCAAATTGTTAGAAGAGTTACTAAAAACATGGGCTAATTTGGGTAACTCCCATTTGTGTTGATAGGTGTTTGACAACTTCATGTGTGTTCTTCTTTCGTTATTGAATTCCCTTAATGAACTAGTGTGGTATCTCTAGTTTCCTATCAATTTCTATGTAAGTAAATAGCTTCTGTTATTCAATCAATCCCTGATAAGAGTGTTGTTAACCTTGCTACCTTTTAAAAACACTATGTCATAATTATGGTTTCTGATTTGAATTTACTCTGGTTTAGTTTATGTATACACACACACCAACACACATTAAAGATCATTCTGTTTTGTGTATTATTTATTGATTTGGGGTTGAGAAAGGCATATTGTTCTCATTTTAAGGTTTACAATATGACAGTCAATTGGAGGTTCAGGACGGTATTCTATTGGAGACATTCTGGATGACTTTGTCTATCAAAGATTTGGTGGGGACTCATATGTACGTATAGATGGTAGAGGGTATGCCCATTCAAAGAAGCAAGCTGCTCTAAACATGTTTAATGACAAAGAGAATGGAAAATTTGTGTTCTTGATTGAAAATCGTGCTTGTCTCCCAAGCATTAAACTTTCATCAGTGGACACTGTTATACTATTTGGCAGTGATTGGGACCCACAGAATGATTTAAGGGCGCTACATAGGATCTCTATCAGTTCACAGTTTGAACAGTTAAAAGTATTCCGTTTATATTCATCATGTACTGTGGAAGAAAAAATTTTGATACTTGCAAAGGAGGGTATGGCTCTTGATAGCAATATACACTCAATAAGCTCGCATACTTGTCATTCACTACTAAATTGGGGTGCTCCCTGTCTATTCAATAAGCTTGATGACTTCCATAGTTGTAATTCCTCAGACTCAGGTTCAAACATGTCATCTGAACAGTCACTTTTAGATGATGTACTCCGTGAGTTGTCAACCCAATTGCCTAACAGTGGTGACAACAGTGACCCAAGTAACTACTCAATTATTTTAAAAGTACAGGAGGGTGGAGTGTATGCCAGAAGCCTTTCATTACTTGGTGAGAGGAAAATGCAGTTTGTGGACAATGAATCACCTTCTATTTTCTGGACAAATCTGCTTGAAGGAAGGAGTCCACAGTGGAAATTTCTGTCTAGGCCATCCAAGAGGATCCGAAGAAAAGTTCAATATCTTCATGACTCACCAAAAGAATCTGAATTTGAAAATGGTGTTGTCACTAAGAAGAGCAGGAAAATGTTCAACAACACAGTTGATACTGCAAAATCCAAACCAAGATTGAAGGACAAAAGAAAATTAGTTACAAAAAAAATTACAGTCAAATTAGCTGGTACTACTGAATTTCTTTAGCTGCAATAGTTGGTCATCATATATTTTGTTTCAAAAGGTCTCCTGTATATTGTTATAATAAATCCAAAATTCTTAATAGAGAAAAAAGAAGAAAAAAAAAACTAAAAAGGATTTCAAGAAAATTTATCTTTCTATGGTGGAATTTGCAATCAATCGGTAATGTATTTAGTTTTGATGTTTACAGAGAACATGGGTGGCATAAATCAGGACAATGATTCTCCAACTGAACCTCCTATGGCTAGTAATGTTGCAAGAGTAGCTGAAATTGGCATGGTTGAATCCAGGAAAAAAGAAATTCAGACTGATGTGTGGAAGACTACTCAATTCGTGCCAAAGCTGGAGATGTCAAAACTTTGTGAAATTCTACTTCTTCCAGTATGTTCTTTCTATGCTTTGTTGTATGCTTTTTAGTTCAAATACAAACACACTAATTTTTCTATTTGGGACCTGCTTTGCCAAGCCTCTGATTGGCTCATTTGTCCTTTTCATGCATCATGAATGCTCAATTTCCAATTGATTGGTGGCAAATATAAATCAGTTGTATAACTCACATTTCATCTTAGTTAACATAATAGAACTTCAATTCTCATTACTTAATGGAAGGGGCTACTCCTAAGTTCTGATGAACTTAATCTTTGGCAAGCATGACATGTAAGGCCAAGACAAATAATCTATGGTGAGCTTGGTACATTATGGGTCCTGCAACAATGGTGAGATAATAACGAACAGACTGCAGTTCATTGGCTTGTCTCCATCTATTCTTCCAACTAAAGGGATTAAACTGATGAAAAATGTCTTCAATGGAAAGTCAGAAATTATATTCAAGAATCACTCCTAAGATTCATAACCGTACTGCTAAGCTAGAATAACCGCGTAATCTGAAATTATTTCTTAGTTACTGCAGCAGCTGAGTGTGTGATGATATTTGTTAATTATTTTGTGTGGTTGTAGCTCTTTCATAACGGGACATGCAAGTATGCTAAAATAGTTTCAATGGATTCTTCAAAGTGATCCATATAGATTGGTATTGTCTTTGGATCAATTCTACTTTGCTTCACTAAGCTCTTGTAATTACTTAGAGCTGTGCTTAGCAAACAGAACTATGATGTGCCAGATTTGTGTGGTCACTCTAACTAGCATGCACATTCCATTTCCATGGTGGCAGTCTTAGTTTGATATACATGCTTCGCATGCCTAATTGGAGCACTTAAAGATTGATCCAAGTAACAAAATGCTAGCCACAACTGTGCTTATACACCAAAAGGACTAGTCAAGTTACAATTGAGGCTCCTTGTAACCTCTTGTAAACCCAAGATTAGCCTAGTAAACACAATGCCCTTGTCAAGGTCCATGTTGTGTTGTAGCGCCCTCGAGTCACATGGCGTTACTAGATTTGCTTTGATATCATTTATAACGATCCAAAAAAAGCTCTAGTCACATTTGTGCTTTTACCCCTAAAACCAATCCACACAATTTGGGGTATCACAATCTGCTTGTAGAATTAGCACATAGAGGTACTCATCCATGCATGTACAACATTGTTACTGGCATGAACCTTTACAATTGCAATCCAGGCTATATAATACATGGTTGGTGGTTTGACTGCACAACTACTTAATGTATACATCTATCTACTAGTAGAGAGAGATTGCAACTTCATTTTTAGATTGAAAGTGTTACCTGTGCAATGGACATGAATATATTTTCATAATATCTTTTTATATATGCTGATGTTTGTGATACATAATGACAATGCAGGAGAATATCAAGGACGCTGCTCTAAGGTTTCTCAAGTACATGAAGAAAAAATTTGATGTTAGCTGGAAAGAAATTTCTACCTTACAGGCCTATCAGATATCTCTGGTTAGATGCAAGCTTCATACTTATGCTACTTTTCACCATTTAGTGCCTAAATGTTTCTTCACAACTTCAAATGAATCATTAATTGGTCTTAATTAAAAATACAAAAAAATATGATTGCAGAATTTAATTTCTTTGATTTAATCATCATTTTAATTGTTTGTGCCACCGCTAGGTCATATATGACACATGATGTGGTTCTTTAACTGAACAGAGAAAAAATTAACTGAATCTTAATCTTCTTGGACATCAATAGTGAATCTTGAATGATTGTCATGCATTCATCCAGCAAGTGTGCATTTATTTTTAGAAAAGAAAGAAATAAGAGAATGATTGTCATGCACTTCCAGAAACTGGTTCTTTAACTGAACAGAGAAAAAATTAACTGAATCTTAATCTTCTTGGGCATCAATAGTGAATCTTGAATGATTGTCATGCATTCATCCAGCAAGCGTGCATTTATTTTTAGAAAAGAAAGAAATAAGAGAATGATTGTCATGCACTTCCAGAAACCTAATAATGTTGGAAAAACCAAAACGGATGCAACAACAAAAATTGAAAGGGTATAAAATAAAAAGATAGATAATTTAGAAGTTAGCACCTAAACTTGCTTGTAGTATGATGCTGGTGGTAAGCAACAAGAAACGGAAAACATCCATCTCAAGAAAATAACCCTTGAATCTGCAAGGAGAATTTCCTGGAATCAACCAAAAAGAAAATGAGAAAATCTCTCTGAAATTGTATTAAGCAAATTCTAATTTGCCGAGGAGGCTACAACCACAATATTAATAGTAAAAAAATCTTAGGGAGGCTAGGAGACCCTCAAGAAAGTCACAAGAAACAAAACATGTCTGTCTCAATAAACTAACCCTTAAATCCACAAAGGGTTCCTAAAAATCTACAAGAATAAATTCTTGAAATCCACCAAAAAGAAAATTAGAAAACCTATCTGAAATCATATTAAGTGATGTTGATGGACGTGGAAACTTTTAGAATATTTTTTTTTTATATATATTTTTTTATTTTGCATTTAATGTAATAGATTACAGCTTATTTCCATTCTTTGTTCGGGTATATCACATTTAATGTAATAGATTACAAGTTAACTCTTTCTTCTTTGCTAGGTTAGATTTTTTTTTTCCCATTTCCTTCTATGTAATAGATTACAAGTTATTTCTTCTTTGTTAGGTTAGAAATCTATTTCCTTTCCTTCTATGATGTAATTGGGGAGTCTATTTAAAGGCCCCAAAATTTAGTAGTGTAAGCAGGTTATTATGAAGTTATGAAATTTGGGTTGAAGTTTTCTTCTAGTGCTTGGTGTTTGTTAAAGATATTGGGTTTATTTTAATGTAATGGCTAAAAGGCCCAACATATTGTAAGCCCATATAGGCTAACCCTAGCTCTTGTATATACTCTACTAGTGTAATCAAAATTTTTTTTCTTTTTTTTTTTTAAAGAAAGTTTTAACTTATGGCGTTCGCTGCTAATAATAGCTTTTTATTATCAGACCAAGACACCAGTTGCTTTTTGGTGTAGGTGGAGATTAAACTCTAGATCTGTTATTCAACCATCAGAGATTTTATCAGTTGAACTAACAAGAATCCACAGTATAATCAACAATTGAGAATGCAGTCCTATCAAAAAAAAAATTGAGAATGCAGTGAAGATGTAGCCACTTGGGCTTTATGCCGTGGACCGAACCCATAACTCTTTTGTTATTCTCTCTTGCTTGTGGTTCTCTAAATTATTTTATTCTTGTCTTTCAAATGTGTTGATTCCAGCAAACCAAGGTGTTAAATCCTGGGTACATATCGTGCTTGGTGTTAATTCCAAGCAACTGTTAAGTGCCTATGCCTAGTTTCTTTATATTTTTCTCTTTTATCCTCTTGATGCTGAATTCAAGCAAACCCTAGGTGATTCCTAATTCCTATCCCTTTATTTTCTTCTTATTGTGTTTCCCAAATAAAAGCCTCATCCTAGAGTCTATTTGTCTTGCATCACTCTGGGAAACGTCCTGGGATGGACGTGACCTCATTTTGAGTTTTAAATTGAAATTATAACAAAAAAGAAAATTACTATAAATAATGAATTTGACTAAACAGAAGCATAAACAAAGTAATTTGCCTGGAAGCAACATAGCTCATTGTCATACGATAATGAGATTTGATCCTAATGGCGATTCCTTTCGGGGTCACTAGATTTCATGGGATTCTGGTTGTTTGCTCCGATGATTTCTACTAGTTGTCCAAACTTGTTGCATGTTGACTTCTGGTTGTCTCTCTATTCAAGGAAGGTTTTTGTTGTTTGTTCTACACTAAGTAAAAGTGTAAATGTAGAGTTTGAACTTATGGTTGGTTGGAGTCAATCCCAAACCATTGGAAAATTTTCAAGAGAAATTTTATTTATCATAAACTTCTAAATTGTGGAGTACAATGTTTTGCTTATTAGAACTATCCAACCCACACCCGGACTTGACAAACCTGCTGAACTAGAGTTTACTTGAACTGAAATCAGTCTAATATGAGCAGTGGATTGGTTGACGGCGGGTGAATATCGTCAAAACCCAATCACATTGGGTCAAGTGCAGGTTTCCTGTCCAGAAATCCGACTCTAACCCGACCTATCTGATTATCTGTCGTTCATAGCCCTCTGCCTCTTTGCTGTTCCTTGCTGTTCAAGATCTAGAGTGATTCGACTAAAATCTGGCCATATTTAAAAAATATCTCATAGGATTTCACAATATTTTTGCTAGATTTGGAGAGATCTCCACCGAATCTAGCGAGATCTTCGCCAATTTGATGAGATCTCCACCATGTGCTGCCATTGAGGAGAAAGACTGGTTCGACTGATTCAACCGTCTCAAATTTGATGGCTTGCCGGGTGACAACTTGTATTCCATCAGTCAATGGTGGATGTGGGTTTCTAGGACTCAATTTATTTGAGTGGAGTGGCGGGTTGGTGGGGAATCTGAATGTTCTCGATCTGTCAACACCCCTGGTGCTTATATAGACTATTAATTTAACCCTAATTATTGTTGACTTAGGAAATCCTAATTCCAATTGACTTGGAAAATCTTAAATATTGAATTACAAAAGCAACCTTCACCCTAGGAAATAAAATAAGATACTAATTAACCTAATTAACTAATAAGACCTAATACAATTGACTTCCAAAATTAAATAAGACTAAAATTTTCTTTGTGCTTTCTGTATAACCTTGTGTTTTGCTTCTAAAATCAAAAAAAAAAAAAAAAATGGTTTTTGGTGACAAAGCGTTTTGCTTCCACAATCACCTATTAGATTTGCATATAATTTGAGCAATGTATCGAAATAAAATCATTGCACTACACAAGCTTAAGAGGCTATAAAGCCCAACTCCAGTAGAGCCTAAAGGGATGCAGTTGGGCAAAAAGAAGATAAAATTATCATAATTATCAGCTCTACCATTGTGACCCTTTGGACATTATTGTCACCAAGTGACAAACGGGCGCTGAAATTAACCATGGTATCGATTTTTTTGGTTAGAGAAAATGTAGATTCTTGAATTTTCTCACCAGTCTCTGTCAACATATAAAGTGCAAAGGTTATCAAAATCAGAATATTTTCCTTCAAAGTAGAGATTCTGTATCCTCTATACATATGTATGTATATACGTATGAGTCTCATGCGTATGCAATATTATTATAACCGCATATCCTTTCTCTGGTTTCCTTTGTGTTTGGAATATCATTGAAGTCAATGCCACATCTAGTTAAGGGAATGATGTACTTCTCTGCAGGCAATAAATACATATTCATCAATTTCATCTCTGCATGCCTGCTCTCTTTAGAGACTTAAAACAGATTATCCAATACCTTATCTTCACTTATTGGTCCAGCAGGCCTGATACTGTGGATGATCATCATTTAGCTTGTTTTTTCCCTAGCAAAATTTTCTAGGATCACTGGTTTATTGCATGTTACTTTGCTATTAATTTCAAGTCTAGGTACCCCTAATTCTGTTGAATCCCTTATATAAAGCTCCAGTTTTATAGGAGCTCTTTTACACCAGCTATCAAATTCCATTCCATCCTTACAGGCATATTTGTGCTCATTCTCTGCTGAAATTTTTTAGCATCAACATAATTTAGAGGACATTCAAAATAATCTAAGTCTGTGTGTTCATATAAGCTATAAACTGCCTTGGAGAGAGTAATGTGTTATGTGTGAGCATGTGTATGTTTGCATTCTTGGATGCACCTAGCTCAAGTGAATCTAGTGTGAGTTCTTATGCATTATCCTATTAGTCAATAAAATATCTGATTCACATACATTATTTATGCAATTATTAGTGATGAGTATGTTTCTCTCAGTGTTGGGTTGCAGCTTCTTTGTTGAAATACAGTATTGATCACAAGGAATCGATTACACTTGCAAAACTGCACTTAAATTATGAATGCAAGGAAGAAGAGGCGGATTATATCTATTCTGAATTGCAGAAGGTAAAGAAAAAGTTTGCACGCCATTTGGAAAAAAGGAGAGCCAAGGGATCACATGGTGCAAAAGCTTCAAAATCGACTATATCCAACTATCAAGATGTGGTAGAAGGTGAGATGGAAAGGGGCTTTCAGGGTCATCCTTTTTTAGATCTATCTGAACCTGCCACAGTGGAACAGGCACCTGACTGTAGAATGGTGCAGACGAATCATATCTCTACTAGCATAAAAAGAGTTCCGGATATTTGTGATAGAAGAACGGAAAAATCTATTCAACACCCACAAATGGACGTTCAGGAATTTCATGAAAGGATGATGGAGGAAAGGGAAAAGTTGGAGGAAGAGCACAGGTTAGAGTCAGCCCTTACTTGTACAACAGATCATGACATTCCAGTAAGATTAGATAAGCTTGGGATAGTAGATCACAACTTCAAGGAAAATTTGGATGAAAACAATCATAAAATGGAACCTGATGCTTCACAGCTGGATTCAAGGATTGAACATGAACAAATGAATGCTAATGTAGTAGCCTCGTTAGAAAAATCAAAACCAGGGGGTCCAACAGCAATATCAGGTAATCTCCCATTGGGCAACTTAGAGGTCAATGAGGGCAAACTGCAACAAAGTGATACAGCTGAAATTAATGATAGTTCCCAGAATGCTGGTCCTAATGCTATGCCTTATTTCCAAAACCAGAATCATGCTGGAACCATACCAAGTTTGCCATCTGAAGTTTCTCAAATTTCTTATTTTGAAAAGACATCCTGTAATTTGCCCAGGGAAATGGAAACTATTTCCATAGAGTCTGATCCAGAGAGTGATAAAACGGAAATTATGGCCTCAACAAGAGATGGAAGTATGTGTGCTGAGCAGCATGATAAAGCAGGTTCCAGTAATGATCCCACAAATGGTGCCCCTGTGTCGTGTCCTTCAGATTTGGAGAGTCCTATTAGAAATGCGCAGATTGGGCAATGTGTGGAAGGACCTTCTGGAGTTCCTCATACTCTTAGTGAAGTGGTCATAGATGATGAACCCATGGAAATGTTATCTCATGTTGTGCATCCCACTGAAGAGTTTATTGCAAAAGATGCTGTGACTCTGGAAAGCACAACTGTTACTGAAGTCAGGCAGCAGAATGGAGCAGTCACTGTCAATTGTGGACAGTCAGCTGCTATGGTGTTTAATGGGACTTACTCATCCTTGGTGCAGCCAGACATTTGCCTGGCCCAAGGAAACTCACTGGCATCACAGCAGGTACTTGTATATTTATGAAAATAGTTTCCCTTTAGTGGTTTTACTTCATTTTCTATATAATTTTATACTGTAGCCAACAGATATGTCTGTATTCTAAATTCATCACAAAATAATAATAAAAGGTCATACTCAATGAACAAGGCTCCTAGTTCTATAGGGTGTGGGAGAGGTGGTTAGTAGGCTGCCTTATATCCATTTTGGAGAGGCTAATTCTTGGACTTGAACCCACAACACATCGAGTGGGCAGAGGGCACTAGCCATCACCCCAAGGTTTTGACCTTTATTACCAAAGAATCATAAATGGTAAAATTATTGAAAGAAAAAAAAAAAACTCAAACTTGCTTATTAGACTTTTCTAAAGTACTTGTGTGGTATTTATGATAGACCATAGTAAAGAAATAAAAAGAAATCCCTATAATCAAGTCGAGGAACTCTTTGCAGCAATACATTTTGTTGCAAGGATAATTGACTTGGAGAGGGATTCATCTGCCTTCCACAATACATTTGGTCACTAAAGAATGAAGTATATTTTGTGCCTTACCTGAGTTGTACATGCTAGATTGTCACTTTAATTCAGTAGCCAATAGAATTTTGCCACATTCTGAGATTCTTCAGCTGGGTGAAAGCTTCATTTATATGGCAACACATGGTACATTGTACTTGAATGAACTAAAATTTGGAGAGATAGCCAAGTATTGTTATCACTCCATGCACCTGACTGCAAATGTCAACTTTCAAGTACTTCTGTGTTGGTAGACTTTTGTTGAAATGAGTTGCGTATGTTAAATTCTTGTCTTCTCTCTCTCTCCCTTCCCCAAGTTTCATGTTGTCAAGGTTAGGGTGTATAAGTTTTTGATTTTCATGCAAAATTTTGATGTGTTTTCCTTTCAGGTTGAGGAAAGAGAGATGCAGTTCCAGATATAAATGAACTTTTTATAAGGAATTGATCCCCTTAAAACATATTCAACTGCCCGCATTATCTCCTTGTTTAAAGCCTTCTTCCTCTGTACCTTGTTAGATTGGAATGTTGTTTTTCATATCTCTGTTAGATTTGATTGAGCATTGTAGTTTGATAGCAGTTTGTAATTCTCCGAGTACACCCCTGGTGTACCTAGTTTTGTTTTTATTAATAAAATTTCACTTACTTATATATATATATATATATCAAAAAAAAAAAAAAAAACTGTCCGCATTATCTGCCAAGTGCAAGAAACAGGCAGGTTAAGTGGCAACCTGCGGCATTGTTTCAATAAAGTTATAATTTCTGCAGTGCAATTGGCAGTACCATACTGCCTTACTGTTTTAATCTTGAAAACTCAATTTTGCGATCTGTTGTTTTGCAGCTGCCTATATCTATTTATCCTTTCTCCACCGAACACAATCTAGCCAGCATACCTGCATCCAGTGGGATACAACATCACCAGAGCAGTGGAAGCCATTCCTACAGTCAAGAGGCTCTAACTCCAAGATCACCACCTTTAGAGAATCTGCTGGAATTTTCTGACATTATGCATCCTGTTATGGATTTGCCCCTGGAACCATTCATAGTTATGCCTGAGAGTGGAAGTGAACATCTTCCATATAGGAGCATATCGGGACCAGTGAATTATCATACACAATTTGTTCCTGTGATACCTGAGAGGGCTGTTTGCTTAAACCCACTTCAAATTGAAATGGAAAGAATACAGAGGGATAAGGAGCAAGCCTTCAAGATACACAACCATAGGGTTTGTCCAAGATGCCTTTTAAAAAAAATCTTTTGATTTCTTGATTATTACGTTCTGGGGATTATTAGCCCTTGGGCATTTCTTTGTTTAATTGAATATGATTTTTCATTTTGAGCAGATATTGCAGCTGAAATCTGAATGTGACAGAGAGATTGAAGAGATACATAAGAAGTATGATTTGTTACGTCAGGATGCCGAGACAACATTTATGCAAGTGCAGAGGGATCTTGAGACATTTCATGGCAAGATTTATCTAAATAAGTTATTGGCAGATGCTTTAACACTAAAGCAACAAATTCGTACGTCAACTGGGTCACTACATAAAGATCAAGGTATAGAACTTCTTTAATTCAACATTCTATAATACACCGCACACTCACATATATATAGGAGTAATCTGTTCATTCCAGGGATTTATGCTGAAAAGTCAGCTTAGCCATACTCAGGAACCGAACAATCCTAATTGTTCTTGGATAGGTTCCTTTTTAATATTAGATTTTCTAAATCAACAAGAAGACCATACGAATGGAGCCAAACTAAGTTGGAGTGGGGATACCTTTTGTAAATATCTTTTGTTTTTTTTTTTTTGCCAAAAGTGTCAGTTTAGCAAATATGGACTTGGACTTAGTTTGTTGCCAAACTAAGTCTTCATCTTATGCTTGACACAACAATTAAAAACTCGTATCTTTTAGAGTTAATCTACACAACCGTCTCATTCACTTGTTTTCAACCATCATTATTGTGTTATCCAGCTAGTAGTCTTTAGAAATTTTTTTCTTTTTTAACTTTTGAGTCCACATTATTTTATGAATGATCTTTTCTATATTATTTCGTTTCTTATTTTATCTGTTTTTTCTCTGTTGGAAAGTTTAAATTCAAACTTATAATTTGAAATCTTGATTTATGTTACTGTTAATTGAAAGCTTACCCCAAAACTTTTGACCTACCCATCTTGGGATGGATGCAATTTTGCAGTAATTTTTTTATGTAGGGACTAAATCTACCTTCATACATATAGTTAATTGGGTGCTTTGCATGAATAATTGAATATAAAGTTTATGCAACTATAACAAAGATGCAAAGGCATTTGTATTCTATTAAACCCCTCAACCCAAAAAGAAGGCATGGTATTCTTGTGTTATATTGCTCTTTATGCCATGTAACTTCTGACATTTCTTTATCTTGCAGCTGCATTATCTAGGCTCATGAATCAGTGGAGTCAGCAACCTGCTCAGATGACTGCTCCAATACTCCAACAATGTTGGGCCAACCCCCCAGTGAATATCCCACCTGTAATTACCACTCCCATTAATCCACTTTTTAACGCCATGAACCAATTTGCCGGGAACCTACAAAATGGCTGTGAATTACGTGCCCCTGCCCCACACCATCAAGCCTTCGTTCCCCCATCCATGCCAACAGCCCATTTCCCAACCCAATACAGTGGGATGCCCTATCTGTGATCACCCAGTAATCATCTTGCAACATCATTTAGGCTGACACTATGCTTGACACAACAATTAAAAACTCGTATCTTTTAGAGTTAATCTACACAACCGTCTCATTCACTTGTTTTCAACCATCATTATTGTGTTATCCAGCTAGTAGTCTTTAGAAATTTTTTTCTTTTTTAACTTTTGAGTCCACATTATTTTATGAATGATCTTTTCTATATTATTTCGTTTCTTATTTTATCTGTTTTTTCTCTGTTGGAAAGTTTAAATTCAAACTTATAATTTGAAATCTTGATTTATGTTACTGTTAATTGAAAGCTTACCCCAAAACTTTTGACTTACCCATCTTGGGATGGATGCAATTTTGCAGTAATTTTTTTATGTAGGGACTAGATCTACCTTCATATATATAGTTAATTGGGTGCTTTGCATGAATAATTGAATATAAAGTTTATGCAACTATAACAAAGATGCAAAGGCATTTGTATTCTATTAAACCCCTCAACCCAAAAAGAAGGCATGGTATTCTTGTGTTATATTGCTCTTTATGCCATGTAACTTCTGACATTTCTTTATCTTGCAGCTGCATTATCTAGGCTCATGAATCAGTGGAGTCAGCAACCTGCTCAGATGACTGCTCCAATACTCCAACAATGTTGGGCCAACCCCCCAGTGAATATCCCACCTGTAATTACCACTCCCATTAATCCACTTTTTAACGCCGTGAACCAATTTGCCGGGAACCTACAAAATGGCTGTGAATTACGTGCCCCTGCCCCACACCATCAAGCCTTCGTTCCCCCATCCATGCCAACAGCCCATTTCCCAACCCAATACAGTGGGATGCCCTATCTGTGATCACCCAGTAATCATCTTGCAACATCATTTAGGCTGACACTGCAACTCCAAAGCATACCAAAATTGTAGAAATTTCCAAGTTTTGCACTGATACGTAGTTTACCCATGGCTTCTTAATCAGCTCTGGCTTTGGTAGGATTTTTGACTGCTCGGTTTGGTGTAGACTGGCCTAATTCTTGTAGGATTTGAATTCAATATTTTGGATGTATATCATTGTAAGTAGCAATGACGGTATTAAATATATTGATTCACTAATCATTTATAGTATACAGTTAGCGTTTTTACCTGGCAAATTTGCTTTTTTGGATGTACATCACTTTTGGTAGCTTATTTGCTTATATGCATTTTTTAAAAGCATTTTATTGGTATACCAGAATTTTTTTTTCTAAGGAAATATATGCCAATAAAAATAAGCTATACAAAACAACACAGTTGTTTTCTGGGATGGCAATGTACTGACAAGAATATCAGGCCAAGGGTGAACAGCTACATAGTACCCTTTTGAAAGCCTAGGTTATTGTCATATCTGAATCAAATGAACTCTGTACAGAGTGGCAGTATTTAGCTGAAAACTGAGCGACAATAATGTGAAACCAATGTACCACGTATCTTATATAATTAGTAACTTAATGTCACCGTGAAAGTGTGAGTGCACCATACATCAGAAAGAAACCTGTCCAAGTCCAGACAGGTAATCAAGACAGGATGAAAAACACCACACCATGATGCTTTTATTTCGAGTTGCATTGACAAAGAATACCAAATCACCAGGAGAAAAGCACAAAGGAGTCCGAAAGAGAGCCCTGTGAACAGAGTCGTATGTATGTTAAATCTGAGACAGCAGGTACGCTGGTTTATACATAAAATCAAGCCATATTCAACTCTCCATGGTTGCCCCACAACTTGTCCACGGCTGTATAGTGCGATACTGGACCTCTTTGAAGCATCAAGATGATGTGGTCTTATTCCTCTTAGAAAAGAGCTAGAGAAATGTTCTGAATATGACTCCGTTGGGAACATCACAACAAATAATTTGTAGTCAACTCCAATGCAAAATTCAAATTCTATACTGAAACTCTTCAAAGATGATCACAAATTGCCTTAGTAAAATCACTTGTGGATGAAGAGCCACCAAGGTCAGCAGTCCGGTACTTTCCCTCTGCAATTGTGTTGAGAATAGCATCTTGGATACGAGTGGCTTTGTCATGGAGCTCCAAATGGCGCAGCATTGTTACAGAACTCAACAGCAAAGCAGTTGGATTCGCCAAATTCTACATAAATTTAACAACAACACATATGACTACACTTTATTTCATAGGAGGTTATGCTTAAAGAAACACAGGGTTACAAGGGTAAAATGATGAGGAGTTCTTTAAAGCAAACACAAAAGGAAGAACATAACCAAAGGTAGGTAATTAACAAAAGTAGCAATTTGCAGCAAAGTAGGAGTCTATAATCATCTTATAAAACCACCCTCTTTTGGCCTTAGTCATTAATTCTTGACCAATGCACTAGGAATACTATGAAAAAAGAACTAGGTCAAAACCTCAATATCAGAGCTTGCCTAAACTATCTAATCATGCAATATACCTAAAGCACAACAGCATCTCACTAGCTGATGGTCTTGCATGAAAACAACAGACTACAGTATTCAAGGGGTTTACCTTAAAAC
Source organism: Quercus suber (assembly GCF_002906115.3). Taxonomy (NCBI): domain Eukaryota; kingdom Viridiplantae; phylum Streptophyta; class Magnoliopsida; order Fagales; family Fagaceae; genus Quercus; species Quercus suber. The sequence goes on along the minus strand of NW_027069595.1, from coordinate 43,692 downwards.
AACCCCAAGTCTAACCACCCTAGGTAATCAAGAAAATGCTCATCAAAGTTGACAATTCTACCACCACTTATCTTCTCTTGCCCGAATCATCCTGAACTCTAATCATTTCAAAGATTCCAATATCTTTTTCCCCTTGCCGAAAAATGATTCTAACCATCTATCTCTTCTTTGACCATATGACCCATATTCAGCCACATTGCTAAAGAAGGGTTTCTTCTTCTTTTTTGGTTCCTTCCTTTGTTTTTATTTTTAATTTGTGAAATACTATGTTTTTCAGGATCCACGAAAGCTAAGCATGTTTGTACTGGTAAAACAGGATGAACTCAAAATGTTAAAACATTTTTGAGCCTCAGAAAAGAAAAAGGAAATTCCTTCTTTGAATTAGCAATAGCAATAACAATTTTTTTCATATTCATGCTAACGCTCTAACCAAAACCTATAACAAAATATAGGTGTCTACAGCGATGGGAGAAAGGGGACGAACTAGCATGATCAGGGGAAAAAAGGTTTATAAATGCATATTGCATGATCACATGCCAAGGAACCAGGGTAAATTCACAAGAGTGGAAATCATAAATTCAATTTGAGGCCTAACCTTTCCAGCAATATCAGGTGCTGAACCATGTACAGCTTCAGCAAGGGCAATGCCTCCCTCACCAATATTGCAGCTGAAAAATAAAGCCATATAATGTCAGATGGTCAAGTCATATATTATTGGAGATGTCTATGAATACACACATACCTTGGTGTTAAGCCCAATCCCCCAATCAACCCAGCACAAAGATCACTGATAATATCACCATAGAGATTAGGCATCACTAATACGTCAAAAAGTGCAGGATTTTTCACAAGCTGTGCATGGCCAAACAAGAAAAAAGTGTTAATGCTTACCTAAAATTTTAAAGGGATGTGTAGTTCACACAATGTCTTAAAATGATTTTATTTATCAAAATATGATATTGCAAGAAAGGAAATCTATATGCACACAGATCAAATTCACTGACACTCAGAGAGAAACTTGTCTATACCATCATACAGCAATTGTCAATGACAACTTCCTCATATTTTATCTCAGGGTACTTATCAGCAACCTCACGACAGCACTGAAAGTGAAATCAAAAGTGAAGTTAAGATGACATTAATTGGTTAAATAATTAAGAATCTATAATCTATGCATCTACTACTTAGACCTTTAGGAAAAGACCATCGGTTTTCTGCATAATGTTTGCTTTGTGTATTGCAGAGACTCTCTCTCTTCCATGGGTCTTGGCATAGTGGAATGCATATTCAGCCACCCTCAAACTGGCCTGACGAGTAATGATCTTGAGGCTTTCAACCACTCCTCTGACCACCTAGTATCAAAAGAAGGAAAAAGTTCAGATTCACGCACATTTAAACATTGCCAACATTCATCTGCATATGTCAAAAACACACTTACTTGATGCTCAAGTCCACTGTACTCCCCTTCCGTGTTTTCACGAATAGTGATAAGATTTACATCATCATACCGAGTCTTATAGCCAGGGAGGCTGTAGCAAGGCCGAACATTGGCATACAAGTTAAGTTCTTTCCTCAGAGTAAGGTTCAAAGAACGATGACCTTTTCCAATTGGTGTGGCCATTGGTCCTTTCAACCCAACCCCATTTCGCCGCACAGATTCTAAACTTTCCCATGTTAGGAAACTTTGGGTCCTAGGATCTATTTGGTCCCCAACATAGTGTTCTTCCCATTCAATTGGAACATCAGCTTCTCTAAATACCTGCATAAGTTTGAATTGCAATATTAGACAGAACACATGATCAAACAATCACAGAGATTCAAACACTCAAGACACGCAAGCAAATGCACATTTTTTTTGTTATAATTCAATAGTTGGGGGTGGGGGATTTGAACCCAATACGTCTCTGTTGGAAGCTATAAGGCTCTTGGCGCACGCAAACGAACATTATTCATGGTTTTACTTCAATTAGGACATTATAGAAACAGCAAATGAACCCGTTCCTAGGCTAAATGACTCCATACACATTCATTTTTTCACCTTGTATATTTGGTCCCAAAACCATTAAATTTCTTCTACAGCACCTAAATCCAAAAACACAGTCCAATTATGCGAATTAAAGTACAATACACAAAAATTACACTAAAACCCCTTCAAAACCCCTTTTTTTCTTAACTAACACTGAGTTATGAAGCTTGAATTATCAAATATATCGTAAAGCTTCAGCCTTTTCGTTCTATTAAAAAAAAAGGCAATCAATTATAGAAATTCAAAGGCGCAGATCGAGTCATATACCTAGATTGACTTTTAGAAAACCAATAATACTCAAACTGATATATAAAAACATAATTTTGTACCGATTTTCATGGAGAACACAGAGAATCGGAGAGAGAGAGAGAGAGAGAGAGAGAGAGGTGGACCTACCTGTTTGACGGACTCGGCGATCTCGGGGCCGATACCGTCGCCGGGGAAGAGAGTGGCGCGGATAGTGGTGGCGGAGGAGCAGAAAGCCCTAGCGGCTACGAAGGCTGTGCTAGGGTTTGAATGGCTTCCGAGAGCGCGACGAAGGAGGTGGGAAGCCATGATCGAATTTTTGATTTCAAAGAGAGAGAGAGAGAGAGAGAGATTCGCAAAATGTTCGAGAGAGAGAATTAGAGTATAGACTATAAAGTAGGTTATAATAATCTTTGTTCAAAATAGTTGAAAAGTTTTAGCCCCCGTTCAATCAGAGTGCGCCATCTGTTTCTTCAAGGGTACTCACTGTCTTTTTGCTTCTTCTTCTTTCTGTTTTTTTGACATAAATATTACGATAAAACGCACTGAAGTAAGACTCTCTTTAGCAAAAAGACCTACTAATAATTCTCAGTCTATTTAATAATTTTAAAATAAAATTACATTTTACCCCCAGTTGTTTGCAGAATGGTTGGGAGTGATTTGACTCAAATCATAACTGCACCCCACTTTAATTTTACAGCCATATGTGATGATGTGCAATGCAGTGAGGTATAAAAGATGTGGTTTGGTTAGTTTAGAGATTGTTTATTTTTTAAGATGTCATGGAAAATTTTTAATTTACTATTAATAATCATGACAATATGATAGTAAGTTTTTTTTTTTTTTTTAATATAACTTGTGTAATAAAAAAGTAACATAAATATATACCAAAAAAAAAAATTTATTACAGATTGATAGTAAACTATAAGTACTACAAATATGTTATATATACAAAAAAAAAAAAAAAAACTTTTGAACTTTTGATTTTGTGAGGGTATTGAGTGTGAGATGGAGAAGTGAATGATGTTTTGAACTTTTGATTTTGTATTTAACCAAAACGGAGAAATTTTAACATGAAACTGAAATGCACTAACACTAGGCTAACCACTTACTTCATATAATATTAAATTATTATGAATATTTAATATAACATAAATAAATATATATGGGTGAGGTGCGGTGCAATTTTTTGCAGTTTTCTTATCATAAAACCACACTCCGCACCACACAATGCAATGCAGTTCATTACCACTTGCGATGTGATGTGGTTACTTCATTTTGCAGGTGGTTTTGGTTGGTTTGGGTGTGGTTGTGTGGTTTAGTAAACACCCACGCTTCATAAATTATTAGTGTGCAATCCATTCTCATAGTTAAAGGGTAAAATGTTGTGGGGCCTGTTACCTAAAAAAGGTATGGTAGCCCTCAGAATTGGGCCCAGGGCCCAAAGGCCCGATCCGAGGATACGCGTATGTCCGAGGACAGCCTAAAGAAGTTTTATTCACGTTAAAAAGGTGATATGAAAGGTATAAACAGGTGTTATATACGGTGGTATAGCACACGTCCGAGGACGTCAAAGTCCGAGGTGAAGGTAACCTTCGTACTGACTGAAAGATTCTGCCAGGTTGTAGCTGAATTGAAAGTTGGATATAGCTTAAAGAGGCGTCGGAGAAGGTAGAAAATATCTTCTAAAGTCTATCACCTCCTCATTAAATGCTGCCCACCTAACACTCTGGCCGCATTAATGTGGAGGTGATACCTGAATAGTAACTAAGCAGCTTTATGACTACTAAGCTGAAGGTTCCGGTAGGGACTAGATGGGACAGAAAGGAGCCAAGATAAGAACTACACGTGTACAAAGGAAACAAGAGGAGAAACGAAGTATATAAGGTAGAAACGAAGAAAACGAAAGAGGACTTCTGACCAGAAAGAAAAGAGAGAGAAAGAGAGAGAGAGAAGAACAGACCAATTGAAAGAGGGCCGAGGAGAGTTTTTCCTGATAGAGCGAATCAGTAGTATCCCTTTTTACTCGATGAGTAGAACCCTTCCTGCAAACAGTACTAGTTCTTGAGCCCATACTCTATAAATTTATTGTTTGGGCTTATTGGGCTGAAAACCCAGCACTCAATTCAAATTGGGTCCTTACAAATGTAATTTTAATTTTTTTCACCAAATCATTAAAAGAAAATTTAAAAAAATAGGAAGGAATTTTTCTGCAATAATATAAAAGTCAGGACTCTTAGTATTTTTTTTTAAAATGATTTGGTGTAAAAAAAAAAGGAAAAAAAAAAAACTTTAAATAGATGGAGAAGAAGCGGGTATATCTTTGCTACTATACCATAGTCGTACCCCAACTCCACGAGAGCACTAGTGGGCAGGGGTCGGAGGACATGGGTTTTTTTTTTTTTTTCAAGCGCCCCCCATTTTGGATTCGACCTTAGGACCTTCATCCCCAAACCACATGGAAATGGGTCCCTTGACCACTAGACCACTGTACTTTCCTTTGTCCTTCGCTAAAATATGTACAATTTTTACATTAATAACTAGCTTCTCCATATAAATACATGAGAATTCTATATGCAGTAATCTAAACAAAATATCATTAAACTTGTTTAATTTCACATCTGACAACGGAATGAAACCCCTTTGTTAATGTAAGTAGCAACTAGAAATTTAAAGAACAATGATATGTCAAGAGTTGATATCCTATCATCAATCAATGCAGGTTTTTCAACTGAGTATGAATAATGGTAGTGCTACCAATTTAATCTTGTGGACCACATTTGGTTGAAGCCCAGCAACATAGCTATTATCTTCCATGAGGTTATGATTAGCCCAAATTCTTTATACAAATTAAATGGGTACAATTGTACAAAATGTCATAAAAGACCAATTCTTCCAAGGAGAGTCAAATTGGTCAATAACAATGGATTAATAATAAGGTTGGAGTCGTACAGTGTCAAAACTAGAAAGTAGCAATATATCCTAGTCTCAAATGAAAATGGCATAAAATTTGGGCAATGTGGATGATGGTTTGCAGTCATGTTGTCAGTTATGTCAAGCATGGCATGAAACAGTGAGTGAGCTCACCTCTCTTAGCTCCAAAGTTTATAAGTTTAATGTTGTGCAGATAGCACCCCAGGACTCCAATCAATAAAGTAAATAAGCGGAAATTAAATAACAAGCACACACAAAGAACACAAGAATTTACGTGGTTCGGCAAACTGCCTACCTCCACGGAGACGACGGAGAAATTTCACTATAAAAAATAGGGAGATACAATAGTGCACAATAACACTTCAAGAAACCCAAATCCAATTACACCCTAGCACTCTCTCACAGAAACAATAAGAATAGAAGCTGGCTGCCTCTCTTTCTCTATTTTTCTCTCATGCGGCTGCTCACTAGGTTAATTGGAATTCTCTAATTCCACGGCTGCTTACTTCATCTCATAACCTAAATATATATATATATATATGTCATAAGTCGGCAACATTGGTTCCTAATATAACAAGAATTCGTTGACTTGGCTTGGCAATCAAGCCACACGGGGCACGTCAACAAATCTCCACCTTGGCTTGAATTGATCAAGCTACACGAGCAAACTCCTCCATCGCCTCCACCTTAGCCCTTAAGGGCTTACAAGCTGCAAACATCACCAAGTCCAAGTAGCTCTTGAACTTGTCTGTTGGAATTGGCTTTATCAACATACTAGATGATTCCCAAATCTTATTCTTCTGTAGTGACCCCATCTCTTCTACATCCTTGTAAGACAATGGATCTCCACTGCTAGTTATGAGAGCAAAGCTAACCATATCTTCAAAGCCATATCTCTGTGGTGCTTTGTGAACCCGCTTCTCTCTACCTTTAGCAATTGAATAAGACTCTTCTTGTTGCTGCTGTGGATCAATCTCAGCATCACCCTTATCACTGGATGAACTATTCTCGTCAAACTCCACCTCAACAGTTAATTTCTCCTGTGGACTATCATCACATGTCTCTGCTTCATTCTGTTTCAACATAAAGGCTTCATCAAATATGACATCTCTGCTGGTCACCGTTTTCTTTGAGATTGGATCCCAAAGCCTGTAGCCTTTAACACCTTTTTCAAAACCAAGAAATACGCATTTTCTTGACTTCGAATCCAATTTAGAACGCTCTCCACTCTGCACATGCACATAAGCTGGACAACCAAAGATTTTTAGACTCGAATAATCAACTGGTCTACCTGACCAAACCTCTTCTGGAATCTTGAAATCTATGGCTGATGATGGAGATCTATTAATAATGAAGCTTGCTGTGTTAACTGTCTCTGCCCAGAACACCTTAGGCAACCCTGCATTTAATCTCATGCATCTGGCTCTTTCTGCTAAGGTTCTGTTCATTCTCTCTGCAACCCCATTCTGCTGTGGAGTTCCTTTAACTGTGAAGTGACGAGTAATGCCTTCTAATTCACAAAATTTTATGAATTCTTTATCTCTATACTCTAGTCCATTATCTGTTCTAAGGTATTTTATTTTCCTGCCAGTCTGATTCTCAACCTGTGCTTTCCACTTTTTAAATATGCCAAACACATCAGACTTATGCTTCATAAAATAAATCCATACCTTTCTAGAGTAGTCATCAATGAAACTGACAAAATACTGAGCACCGCTATGAGAAGAAACTGATACTGGACCCCAAACATCTGAATGAATGTAGTCAAGAACACCCTTACTTGTATGAGAGCCTGTCTTGAAACTGACTCTATGCTGCTTCCCATACACACAATACTTGCAGAAGTCTAGCTTGCATGTCTTCACCCCTTTCAATAAATTTCTCTTGTGCAGCTCTAACATACCACGTTCACCAATATGGCCAAGTCGCATATGCCATAATTTTGTGTCGTCAGTGCTGGACTCTATCGGAGTGGTGACTGCAACTCTTCCTACAACTGTGTTCCCAATCAATCTGTAAAGCGTGCTTACTTTCTGTCCTTTCATCACCATCAAAGCACCTTTGGTAATCTTCATGATTCCACCCTTTGATGAGTATGAATAGCCCAAATCATCCAATACTCCTAAAGAAATCAAATTCTTTCTAAGATCTGGAACATGTCTGACATTACTAAGAACTCTCACAACTCCATCAAACATCTTGATCTTCACGGTACCAATCCAATAACCGGGCATGTAGCATCATTACCCATTTGGACCATACCACCGTTGTAAGGCTTATACATGTCAAACCAATCTTTCTTTGGAGTCATATGATAAGAGCATGCTGAATCTAAAACCCAAGATTCCAATAGAACGTTGTTACTTGATGAAACTGAAAGTAAATCTGCACCAACTTCACTGTCATCTGATGTTTCTTCAGCAACACTAGCTGATTCTAGGGGCTTCTTTCCATTCTTCTTCTCCTCTAAATGCTCTTTCAACTCTTTACATTGATTCTTGTAGTGTCCTTTCTTGTGACAATAAAAGCACTCTACATCTTTCTTTGCACGTGATTTAGACTGTGATCTGTTCCTGTTGGAGTTCCGTCCTCTTGACCTGCTTCTACCCTATTGCTTGACTCAGACTTTACAATAAGTCCATCAGCTGAGAACCATCACCATCTTGCTTCATCTTTATGTGTGACAAGAGAGCACTAGTCACCTCCTCGAGTACTATAGTCTCTTTCCCGTACATCAACGTAGTCACTAGATGATCAAAAGAGTAGGAAGCGACGCTAACAAGAGTAATGCTTTATCTTCATCCTCATAATGTCACCCAAAACTTGACAGTTGGGTGTTCAACATATTAAATGTGTTGAGATGCTCCAACAGATCTGAACCTCCTTCATATGCAAACTATACAGTTGCTTCTTCACGTACAACTTGTTCGTCAGTTCTTTCTCATATAAAGACCTTCTAGTTTTTCCCAAACCTCCTTTGCGGTCTTTGCTTCTAGGATGTTGTGAATGACCTCATCACCTAGGTTGAGACGAATAGCGCTAGCTGCTTTCTCATCCATCTCTACCCATTCTACATCCTTCATCGTTTCCGGTTTCTTCTCCTTCCCAAGCAAGGCCTTGTGAACTCCTTGTTGAATTAGGAGATCCTTCATCCGCCTTTGCCAAAGAGAAATTTTTCCTTGCCACAAAACTTCTCTACATCATACTTTGTGCTTGACATCTTTACTGTGTTCAAAGGATTGAATCCTAACCTTAGCTCTGATACCACTTGTTGTGCAGATAGCACCCCAGGACTCCAATCAATAACAGTAAATAAGCGGAAATTAAATAACAAGCACACACAAAGAACACAAGAATTTACGTGGTTCGGCAAACTGCCTACCTCCACGGAGACGACGGAGAAATTTCACTATAAAAATAGGGAGATACAATAGTGCACAATAACACTCTCAAGAAACCCAAATCCCAATTACACCTAGCACTCTCTCACAGAAACAATAAGAATAGAAGCTGGCTGCCTCTCTTTTCTCTATTTTTCTCTCATGCGGCTGCTCACTAGGTTAATTGGAATTCTCTAATTCCACGGCTGCTTCTTCATCTCATAACCTAAAATATATATATTATAATATATGTCATAAGTAGGCTACATTGGTCTCCTAATATACAAGAATTCGTTGATTGGGCTTGGCATACAAGCCAACGGGGCCCACGTCAACATTCAACAAAACTTCAAGTAAGTCAGCAAAATTTCATTTTGGTTGAGTCAAATATTGCAGCTAAACCTTAGTGACCTCCAGTGCTATTTAAAAAGAAGTAAAAAATGAGAAAGAAAATGTTTTATTACTACTGCTATATTGATAAGCGGGTCATTCCTAAACGACTCCAAAAAGTAGTAAGCTGTGATACTGATCAAAGTGTAAATGGATTCTTTCAGCATTTGATGCAGTCCACATGACTACTTTTCAATTCACTATCTTTTTTTAGCTAACAAAGGCTTTTTGCCTTTTTCAAATATTATATCTTAGGAGGAGATACAGCAGCATGGGATTAGAGAAACAATATTCATACATATCAAAATAGTTTAGTTGATGGAAGAGGAGCACCATTCCATTCCTTGAGGCAATCCAACATTGGATCAATTAGCTTTCCCTGAGACATTGCTGCGAACACCTTGTCAAAATCCTCACCGGAAGACCTGGTCTTTTCCCCAGTCAGCAATCCAGTCCCTAACTCTTCCCTCACAAACCTGTACAACGGATATGATCTGCATTCCTTAATCCTGTTTGCAATTGCTGGATTTCCACTCTCAAACGCAACTCTTGCACTCTCTACCTCTTTTGGCAATACAGACTGCACTTCTTCCTCGAAAGCTACAATCTTTTGGAAGATAGATGTGCTTTCATTCTTCTCACTATTGCCATTTCTCAATGCGTGTTCAACTAGTACTTGCCTCAGTTTTTGCATCAATGGATAGGTAGCATTGCAGGGTCATCAATATAGGCAAATACGTATTCCCGATCGACCACGTTGAGCAAATCCTTCTCACAGGATCTGGATGGGTGAAGCTCTCCATCAACACCAGTTGCTAGAACTCTCTTAGCCACTTTGCTTACAGTATTCTTGACAGCGGTCTCCAATTTTCCTCAAATGCCTCAAATCAATAGCTTGGCATAGTGCTATCAAAAATGTGGAAGACATGAGCTTCAAAATATCAACAGCTTCTTCTGTTTTCCTTGAAGAGATCAATCCCAATGAGTTCACATCTTGATTGTGCTGCTCAGCACTTTGACATGGCTAGTAACTGGATTTGCCAGATATTGAAGTTCAGAACAATAGGCCGCCATGGCAATTCAGCCCCTTGAAACTATAATCCAAACTTGGATCCCTACTAGCATAAAGATTTGATGGCAACCCATTGTTGTAATAATCATTGACAAGCTCAGAAAATTGTGCAAACATGAGCTTTCCTATGGCTGCAATAGCCAAACGTGTGTTGTCCATTGACACACCAATTGGGTCCCTTGGAAGTTACCACCATGCAAGGCCTTGTTCCTAGAAACATCAATCAAAGGGTTATCATTTACCGAGTTAATCTCCCTTTCAATCGATTTGGTTGAGTATCTGATAACTTCAATCTGTGGCCAAGCCATTGAGGAGAGTTCTGAGAGCATAGCGATCTTTTTTCGGCTTCCGCAGGGGATCTATTTCATGCAACCTCTCAGCTTCTTTCACATAAGCACTTCCATCTAAAATGTGCTCCATAAGAGCTGCAGCTTCAATTTGGCCAGGATGATGCTTCAATTTGTGTGTCAAATGGTCGGTAAATTCAGGCTTTCCCTGCATTACTTCCGCAAAATTGCTGATAAAATTTCTGACAGAAGAGTTAGAAGGTTGGCCTCGAAAAGAACCATAGAAGCCAAGCCAGAACCAACAGCTGTGCCATTCACAAGAGCAAGGCCTTCTTTTGGCTGTAACTCAAAGAACCCGGAATTGATACCAGCTAGTTGGAAGGCTTGAGCAGCATCAAGGGATTCACAGATGGTCCAACGGCTTTAGAATTGGGGCGGCCAGTTAGCAGTCCAGCAATGTAGGATAGAGGGACAAGATCACCAGAAGCAGTGATTGTACCGCGAAGAGGCAAGACAGGAGTGATGTTATGGTTGAGGAACTTCGTGATGGCCTCATGACTTCAAATCTAATGCCAGAGTATCTTGGAGAAGGGTGTTGATCCTCACTAGCATTGCAGCTCTTGTTGCTGAGTGAGACAATGTGTGGCATGTCTCTGTTCCATTGCCAAATATTCCAGCGTTCAAAAATCTGCAGCAACAACATTCATCATTTTAGATTAGCCATGATAAAATGATCGTTTCATAAATTTTGAAAAAAATACTTGCTATGGTATTAAAATAGATGGGTGATTTTTAAAATTAAATGACATGGATTTTAATGAAACAAATAACAGAACATTTTTCTTCAAATGTCTCTAGCGCCTATAAAATATTCAGGTTGCAAGAAGGTGAGTTTAAATTATAAATTTAAAAAATTATGAGTTCAAATTTTAGGGGTAATTAGAATTAATAAAGGTGTGGAAGGAAATCCTTCTAAAATTTGAGGAAATTCTCTCCTTTCAGTAAAAAAAATTGGAGGAAAATTTAGATGAATAATATTTTTCTTTTTGAAAACACTTAAATTTATTTTGAGAGAATGGGCATAAAGGAAAAAATTAACCATGATGTGATGATTGCCCTCCATAAAAATATGATTAAATTAATTATTAATTTCTTCACCATAATGATAGGGTTTGAATAGTTTGATATCACTCCAACAACTGTGCTATGATTAATCAATTAAAACTATCATAACACAATTAAAAGTCTAACCAAATCCTCAACAGCTTTTGTGCCAAACAAGAGCTCAACAATTTATCCCAAAAACAAACATGGGTTTCTGATTAGGTTAGGTGATCCAGAATATCAACATTCCTGACTCAAAATTGTAGCCAGAATAAAAATTTAAAGAAATTAAATGAAAAATATAAGAATCAAAATTATTTGTTATGACATGGTCTATTTTTGATCACGTGTCATGATCTTAACAGATCCTACAAACCTGAGCGAAAATCCTATCTTCTTTTACCATTTTAGGACAGTCTAATCAACTTGGTCTCATGACTTTTAAATAATAATAAAAACTTGGTCCCTTGAAATTTCCCAAATTAATTGTTCAACACTTTGTATACTTGTGTTCCTTTTGGAAAAATGGTAGGCAAACCCAGCTGGTTGAATTCTAAGAGCATTCGCAGCAGTGGAGCTAAAAAGCTATAATACTATTTTAGCTCAACTAATATTCCAAAAAAGCCTTGCAACAGTGGAGACAAAGTTATAATTTTTGTTGATTTGCTACATGTGCACTGTAGCAGAAATCTAAAAAAAAATATATTTTTTTTCAACCTCCGATTAAAATAATGCTAACTTTTTTTTTTCTTTTCATTTCTTTTATTCTATCTCACCGTCCTCTCTCTCATCATCACTCTCAAGCTCTCATCAATTCATCTGTCAAGCACTCGTCTCTCTCATCAAGCACTCTCTCTCTCACCTCTCTGTTATTGCCGCCGGCCAACCTAACAGTTCCAAGCCGCCGATTGCCTCACTGTCACTCTCCTCTCTCACAGTCACTCTCTCAAACTCCCTCATTCACCGCCGCGACCCAAGCCCTTGCCCAGCGCCGATTGCCTCAGACCCACGCCGCATCGCCTTCGGCCTCGTGGATCGAAGTGGCTTCCCTCACCTCCACTCCGTCGCTGGGTCGTAGTTGTGCTCCAGTGTGCGTTGGTATCGGGGTTGTGATTTGTGGCTGTGGGTTTGTTTGTGGTGTGCTGTGGTTTTTTTTTTTTTTTTTCCCTTCTTTCGGCTGTGGACTGGTGGTGGTGGTGGTGGTTGTGGTTGTGGCTGATGGTAGAATGAGTTTGTTTTGTGGTGCTGTGGTTTTTTTTTTTTTTTTTTTTTTTCCTGCTGTGGACTGGTGTTGGTGGTGGTGGTGGTGGTGGTGGTGGTGGGTGTGCTGTGGCTGTGGTTGATGGTAGAGTGGTTGTGGTTGGTGCTGTGGTTGTGTTTTTTTGTAGTAGGATATATTATTTTATTGTAGTGGTTATATTATTTTATTGTGATGTATATATTATTTTATTGTGTTGAAAGCTAAAATAGATTCATTACTGCAATATGTGTGTAGGTAAAATAGATAAAGTGATTTTTTGTGTAACTAAATAGCTAAATTTTGCCTTTACTGCTGCAAATGCTCTATCAAGTACAGGTCACTCAAGCGGCTGAGTGAGTCAACCCGTTCCACCCAACCGTACCCAAAGTTGACCATTAATGTTTGTTAAATTCCTTACTTTTAAGCATTAAAAAGAAGTATTTCATTTTCAATTAGTCTTAAAAGCTCTTTTATTTTCAATTCTTATACAACTATATTTTCCATTTTTAACATCAATTTACAATTTCAGTTACTCTTAAATATTTTTGAAAAAAAAAGCATTTTTAAGTTAAAAAAAATAATTAATATTTAATTAGTTTTTTTATATCATTTGTTTGTATATTATATATATTTATATACAATACATTTTTATATATATTATTTAATTTTTATAATTAATTAATTCAATTAATAAAGCATCCTATATAAGAAGAAATTCTATAATATACATAATATATATATATATATATTGAAATTACTTTTCCAGACACCTCCGCTCTCCCGAGTCAACTCACAAATACAGCACCGAGTCAACTCAGCCACCAAGTTTCAAGCTAACGTAAAACTAAAGAAAAAGGTGTACATAAGTTAGGACATAGCTCACCTAATCAACTCGGTCTGAAGAGCTCCACCTTGCTTGGTTCGCCTATGTGAAGTAGCACCAAACCCAGTAGTGACGCCATAGCTATCCTTACCAGATTCCATGCTCTCCAGAACCCAGTCACTGCTAGCCTTCACGCCAGCCCTTTTTGACTCGGAAAGCTCCACCTCGACTCGTGACTCACTCATGGCTATCGCAGCCACCTGTGATATCGTCAAGGTCTCACCTCCGAGCTTCACCAATGGCTTCCTGAACTCGGCCACCATGCGCTTCACCTCGTCTAAATGAGATCCTTTGAGTGACTCAGCAGCAACACCCCAACTCAGCGAGTCATGACTAATGCAAAGACTCGCCTCATCACTGCTTTTGTTAACATTGGTTCCCATGACTAATGACCCAATTGAAAGAGAGAAATAATGGCAAGAAAAAACTGAGTTTTGGGGTTTGAAAAGTATAGGAAATCTTGCTCACTAGCTTAGGCAGGTTTGTAAGGATTTCCTGGTTTGTGAATAAGGGTTGTGAGGCTTAAATAGATGGCAACATGGCATTAGCATGAAGTTTTTGAATTGTTTAGGGCTGTTTGGTAACCAATTAACCAAATGGTTAGGTACTAAAAACTAAAAAGTACTAAGAGCATTCACATCAGCTCGTCTAAAAGATTTTCTCTATTTTACACAAAAAATCTACTTTTTTTATTTTACATCATCATTTTTACAAAACACTCATATCAGTTTGTTTATCCTACCCCATTCTTTTATTTAAATAATATTTTTCTCACATTTTTTTATTATTATTCACAACTACCGTGGCCCCACCAACTTTGACACACACTATATTTGGGATTCGGATCCTCTCCATATCTATCCTACCCCCTTCTTTTATTTAAATAATATTTTTCTCACATTTTTTTATTATTATTCACAACTACCGTGGCCTCACCAACTTTGACACACACTATATCTGGGATCCGGATCCTCTCAATTTCCTTTGAAATGGAGAGGCTCCAGTTAATGGTGGGGATCTCTTTTAAAATAATCCACGCTAAAAAACGTGCCACCTCATTTAAAATATTAACACACACACTTAACTGGGGTTAGACACTTAAACCAGAGGCTTGTTTAACTCAACTGGACAAAAAAACTTTACACCACACCATTGAACTTTACACCACACCCACACAGCAAACCAAAACTGAAAACACACCTTCATCACAATGAACAAGTGACAAACCCAGAAAATTCACAATACTCAAACCCAAAAAAAAATTCACAAAACCGAAACCCAAACCCACCATGGCTCTGATTAGATTTTACTCACGTCCCACATCCATACCCACAGCCACACCACAACCACGTCCACCACTAGATCCCACTGAAGGTCCCCTGAAAATGCTACGAAAAAGCACATAAAAATCACTCTTTCAAAACCCAACAAAAATCCCCAAAAACCAGAAAAAATCCCAACCAAACACAACATAGAAAATCAATACAAAACCACCAAAGACCCCACTGTAAACATCAGAATAGAAACCAAAAAAAAAAAAAAATACAACAAAATCAACTCGGTCTGAAGAGCTCCACCTTGCTTGGTTCGCCTATGTGAAGTAGCACCAAACCCAGTAGTGACGCCATAGCTATCCTTACCAGATTCCATGCTCTCCAGAACCCAGTCACTGCTAGCCTTCACGCCAGCCCTTTTTGACTCGGAAAGCTCCACCTCGACTCGTGACTCACTCATGGCTATCGCAGCCACCTGTGATATCGTCAAGGTCTCACCTCCGAGCTTCACCAATGGCTTCCTGAACTCGGCCACCATGCGCTTCACCTCGTCTAAATGAGATCCTTTGAGTGACTCAGCAGCCACACCCCAACTCAGCGAGTCATGACTAATGCAAAGACTCGCCTCATCACTGCTTTTGTTAGCATTGGTTCCCATGACTAATGACCCAATTGAAAGAGAGAAATAATGGCAAGAAAAAACTGAGTTTTGGGGTTTGAAAGTATAGGAAATCTTGCTCACTAGCTTAGGCAGGTTTGTAAGGATTTCCTGGTTTGTGAAGAAGGGTTGTGAGGCTTAAATAGATGGCAACATGGCATTGGCATGAAGTTTTTGAATTGTTTAGGGCTGTTTGGTAACCAATTAACCAAATGGTTAAGTACTAAAAACTAAAAAGTACTAAGAGCATTCACTTTAGCTCGTCTAAAAGATTTCGTCTATTTTACACAAAAAATCTACTTTTTCTATTTTACATCATCATTTTTACAAAACACTCATATCAGTTTGTTTATCCTACCCCCTTCTTTTATTTAAATAATATTTTTCTCACATTTTTTTATTATTATTCACAACTACCGTGGCCCCACCAACTTTGACACACACTATATTTGGGATTCGGATCCTCTCCATATCTATCCTATCCCCTTCTTTTATTTAAATAATATTTTTCTCACATTTTTTTATCATTATTCACAACTACCGTGACCCCACCAACTTTGACACACAATATATCTGGGATCTGGATCCTCTCAATTTCCTTTGAAATGGAGAGGCTCTAGTTAACGGTGGGGATCTCTTTTAAAATAATCCACGCTAAAAAACGTACCACCTCATTTAAAATATTAACACACACACTTAACTGGGGTTAGACACTTAAACCAGAGGCTTGTTTAACTCAGCCGGACAAAAAAACTTTACACCACACCATTGAACTTTACAGCACACCCACATAGCAAACCAAAACTGAAAACACACCTTCATCACAATGAACAAGTGACAAACCCAGAAAATTCACAATACTCAAGCCCAAAAAAAATTTCACAAAACCGAAACCCAAACCCACCATGGCTCTGATTAGATTTTGCTCACATCCCACATCCATACCCACAGCCACACCACAACCACGTCCACCACTAGATCCCACTGAAGGTCCCCTGAAAATGCTACGAAAAAGCACATAAAAATCACTCTTTCAAAACCCAACAAAAATCCCCAAAAACCAGAAAAAATCCCAACCAAACACAACATAGAAAATCAATACAAAACCACCAAAGACCCCACTGTAAACATCAGAATAGAAACCAAAAAAAAAAAAAATACAACAACAACAACACCACGAGATTGGGGTCCTCATCCCCTGAAGAACACTGCCCAAATTTGAAATCTAAATCCCATGCCGAGATCCATGCCGCCGCTGCAAAGACAATTGAGAGATCTTGATCGAAGCACCATCACCACCACTGCATGGGTTCTGATAAGAGGGAGTGGGGTGAGAGTCCGTTGATGGCATCAAACTTGGTGGGAATCAAGAAGACGCTTGCATGGTGGTGTTGCTGACACCGATGACTGAGCTTATGGGTTTTGCCGGTGACCAGATCAAAGCACCATCACCATCGCGTGGGTTCCGATTTGAGAGATCCCCAAACTTAAATTATTTTCAGTCTGAAACATTTTCCGTTTGAGTGCCTCTGGTTTAAGTGTTGAACCTGAGTTAAAGTGTGTTTTAACCTTTTAAATGACGAGACACGTTTTTGAGCAAAAAAAAAAAAAAATACAACAACAACAACAACACCACGAGATTGGGGTCATCATCCCCTGAAGAACATTGCCCAAATTTGAAATCTAAATCCCATGCCGAGATCCATGCCGCCGCTGTAAAGACAATTGAGAGATCTTGATCGAAGCACCATCACCACCACTGCATGGGTTTTGATAAGAGGGAGTGGGGTGAGAGTCCGTTGATGGCATCAAACTTGGTGGGAATCAAGAAGACGCTTGCATGGTGGTGTTGCTGACACCGATGACTGAGCTTATGGGTTTTGCCGGTGACCAGATCAAAGCACCATCACCATCGCGTGGGTTCCGATTTGAGAGATCCCCAAACTTAAATTATTTTCAGTCTGAAACATTTTCCGTTTGAGTGCCTCTGGTTTAAGTGTTGAACCTGAGTTAAAGTGTGTTTTAACCTTTTAAATGACGAGACACGTTTTTGAGCGTGGATTATTTTAAAAGAAATCCCCACCGTTAACTGGAGCCTCTCCATTTCAAAGGGAAATGGAGAGGATCCGGATCCCTATATCTGATCTCTATCACTTTCTTTTTCTTTTTCACTTTCTTCTTTTTGTCTTTTCCTTCTCCTTTTTTCTTCTTCTCCGTTTTTTCTTCAACGTCTTCGTCTTTCTTCTTCTCCATTTTTTCTTCTTCTTTCTTTTTCTTTTCCATCTCCTTCTTTCTTCTTCTACATTTTCTTCTTGTTCTTTTGCAATTTCGGTCTAATTTGTTGCTCTTTCTCTATACCCATCTCTCTGCCTCTATACCCATTTATGAATCAACTCTCCCTCTCGATCTAAATCCACACAATCTCGATCACAAGCATCTCGGTTACAAGCACAAGCACTGATCTCCCTAGCTCCGATCAGGCAAGACCCATACCCATGAGCTCCGATCAAGCAAGACCCACGATCGTTCTAGTTAAGCACCGATCGTTCCGATAAGCACCGATCTGTCTCTTTGTTGTTTGTTCGTTTGGGTTTGTGTATCTCTGTGTTGTTGTTGTTGTTGTTTTTTTTTTTTTTTTTTTAGCAAGTGTATTTTGTGTTGATTTGTCTATGTGATGTGTTTGTGTCTGGATGTGATTGTGTGCATCTGAGGAAAAAGAAGAAGATGAGAAGTTAGTTTACTGAGTTTGTTGAGTTCGGAGAAGAGAGAGAAAAAAAAGGAGTGAAGGAAATTAGTAAAATAATCTTTACACGAGCTAATCGTGTATATTTACACGGTTATTGTAGCTCGTGTACAGATATACACATTTTTACACAATTTTAGAAGGACTGACGTAGAGCATTTTTGAGCCAAAATGTGTAAAAACTGTGTTTTACATGCTTTTAGAAGAATTGATGTGGATGCCTTTACATCCTTTCCAATTATTATTATTATTATTTAAAAAAAAAAACTTTAATTTATCATTTATGGCCATGAAAAATAGGCTTTATTAATTTTCTCGAAACTTTCATTTATGGTTTTTTTTTTTTTTAATACAATTATGGTGCTATTTATGATGCAAAACTTGCACATTTAATTCCTATAAAATAAAAGAGAAATGCTAACGAATGCCCTTAGAGCACTTATTAACAATCCATTTAGGAAAGTTTTGACATTACTTTTATGGAAAATGAAAAAAAACTGTCAGGACATTAATTACTTTTTTTTTTTTTTTTTAAATTTTTCCATAAAAACTTTCCTTAATTGGATAATTAACCAGTGCCTTAAGGACACTCGTTAGCATGACCCATGTTTAAAAAGATTCTGTGAACACCATAATGTGGTCCTTCCATCCCTAGAGGGTGTAATTCAAACCTTAGCGATGGATATTATTCAATAAGTTTAGAGTTACAATACTTTTCTCAAATATTTCAAAATTGTCAAGTGTCTACTAATGGCATATGGTAAATTGATCCGCTAGTGTGTGGCTTAGATGAAAATCAATAATGGTCACAGAGTTGCACACCCCCCCCCCCAAATGCCAGACCCAAAAATAACAAACGAACAAGAATTGCATGAATAGTTTCCAGTACGTACCATGTGGAATGTTAAGCATAATGCATAAATATGACTGCATACATCAACTATATATCTTGATTGATTATAGCATCAGCCTTCTTTTTGTCCCTACTCCCTCTTTGGTGTTAATATGAACTAAGATACTCTAGATTTTTTAAGGTAATTTTGTCATGGAATTGTTAATCTATTCAATTTGAAATGTTCTTTTTAAAAAATAGATTAAAATCATGTCATCAATAATTTAACCATATATTAAAATTATAATAATAATTTTTTTTTTCACAAAATCTAATACCTTCTTAGTGCCAATTTAAATTAAACCGTTTTACCAATTGGACCCATGGTTTTAAAAATTGGACCTGAGGCAAAACCAGATTTGCCTCCAATTCCCAATTTTTACTTAGTTTTAGGCAATTTTTCCAAATCGGACTGGCCTCTGGTTCTTGGTTCAACTGGTCAGACCAGCTGGTCTGATCTAGTTTTTACAACATTGATTGGACCAATGATATTGTTATCGTGTTTTTGATCCCCTCTAGCCACTTCGTGAAAGTACTTTTTGAAGTTTGAAGATTGTTGAAGTGACAATACATTTTACAATTGTTGAAGTGATATGTTATGATTAGTTTACAATAAAATGAATGCTAAAGATAGTTATATACGAAAGTGATATAACACTAATCACAATTGGACGCCTCAACAAATTGTGAAATTTGTTATAATATAAAACTTACTTAAAAGAAAATCTTCACTAGCTTAACGTAGCACATTCCTTAATAAATGAGCCACTATTAGTCTATTAGGTATTCATTTCAAAGGAATCAATTTCATATTTTAAATTAAATATCATAAATTTAAAGATATTTTCAATGTCATGTTATTTAAAATTTTAAACGAGATATATACACTATCGAATTTATAATATGAAATCTTAAACATTAAACACATTCTCCATTTTCAATGAAAATAAAGAGATCCTATTCTAACAACCAGACCATGAATAACAAACCGAAGTTGTTAATTTACATAATAAACTTTATCCTTTTGGTGAACCTGTGATGATCAAAGCATATATGTCATAATGTTGACTGACCAAAATTTTCCCATGATTTGCGATAGTTTATGACTATTTCCCCATCTTCTTTTCATGGTTGGTGAAGCTGAAGCAGATACATACTTTTCAAATTCCCATGTAAGTTGTTACCCCATTTCCTTATTACTACTTTTTCTATATCATCAAAATTTCCACACAAACTATGTCATTGTTAAAGAGAGCTTAAAGCTTCTTGTATTCAATTAATTGCTTTTCTTGAAAGCAATGGGGCCATCATTGTCAACTTCTCGTGAATTTTATATCGCAGCCAATATTGTAAATGTACTATTATCATTTTGAGACGCAAAGGGAAACAAAGAAAAGAAAAAGAAAATTTCAAAATATATTATTAATTCATGATCAAGTCAGCCACATTTTCCCACCAATTTCTTTCCATAGGATCAACGGTTCAATTTCAACATGATCATGGTATGTGGGACCTTTTTGGTATGTAAGTAAGCTAGCATAACATAAAGATCTATTGGTTGGTAACAAAAGGTGTTTTGGTTGGTGGGAGATACGGTGGAGAATCAATTCTGGTCCACCTCAACCGTGGACCCCTTCATGAATCATGGTCCCCTCTTTCTTCTTTGTGTCTTAAATACCTAAGGAACAAGTCAAGCATTTACATTCCATTTTTTAACAAAATATCAATTTTTCTTACCCTATTTTAACTATAAACTTTTATAATACGCTCTATATTTCTTTTTCTTTTTTTATTTTGTAATCTATTATATGAAAATTACGTGTTTCATACAATTTTTTCCATGCTCCCCTCCCCTAACTATCCGATGAAGCAGACTGTATCAACCTGTGTCTACACCTACCCCATTTTAACCATCACAACAATCATTCATTCACATTTAGCTCAACATTGTACTTTCTGACTGTATCAACCATGATCACACCTACCCCACCAGAGCAATCTATAAACTTTTATAATACGCTATACATCTCAGTCTTATGTCCACACCCATCCCATTTTGGAATAAGGTTCCATCAGTTTAGGTCATTATTTCCAAGAGTACATAGAATTTGATTTTGTAATTCTTTTTTCAATTTTTAGTGATTTTAGTTTGTTCTTAACACAAATTAGAGTTTTTTTTCTTTTTCTTTGGGGGCATTTCCCAAGGGTCTTCTAGTTTCTTTTGGAATTCCTTAACAATAGCGACTTAGGGTGAGTTTGGTTCAGCTTTTTGAAGTTAGACTTTTTGAAAAAGTTGAGTTTTTAAAAAGTGCATAATGAAAAAGTAGTTTTCAAAAAGTTGAGTGTTTGGTAAAAACTGTTAAAAAGTGCTTTTTGAAAAAGCTGAGTGTTTGGCTAGCATTTATAAAAGTGGAGTTTTGAGTTATAAATTACCAAAAAGGACAAGATATATATATATATAAAATAATTCTTTGTTTTAATTATCTCTCTTCATGTAAGGTATGGACACAACATTTTTACAAAAATTTCACAATAAAGTTTATATGACAAGTTGTTAATGGTAGATAAAAAAAATAATAATGTCATTAGTAGGTCCAAATGAGAATCAATAATAACTTACTGTGTAAAATTTATTATGAGAAGTGTTACATTCACAATATTTTTTCGCAATATTTTCACAACAAAATTTATGTGGAAAGTTGTTACTAGTTCTAAATTGAACCCATCACTGAAATTATTTTTTTACTAACTAATATTAATTAATAACAATTTATTACTTTAAATTTATTATGAAAATATTGTGAAAATATTACGGTAGCATTTCTCAATTAAAATTTTTTATTTTTTATATTATTTATCCTTTCTTCGTTTCACTTTCAGCCATAAGCTTCATTTCTTTTTCTTTCTTTTTTTTCTTGTTTTTTTACCTCCACACACGTGTCCATATCTTTACCCCCTTCTTTTATTTTCCTTTTCTCAATCATTCTCCCTCATTCAGAACATTCTAGGAGATCTATTCTCTCTTTCTTTCTCCAGCTCGCTCTCTCTCTCTCTCTCTCTCTCTCTTTTCTTTTTTTTTTTTTTTTTACTTGATTCCAAAACTCACTCTGCGATAATTTTTTTTTTTTTTTGCTTTTATTGTTATGATTTGATTAATTTTAAAATTGTATTTTTGAGTTTGTATTCTAATAATCTGATTATGCTTGAGTTTAGAGATGTTTGAGAGAGAGATTATTGTGTTTGTAGTGTTTGTTCTGTAGCAGAGCAGCACAGAGAGGACCTTTGTAGCAGCACGGTGGGCAATTTGGTAATTTAACACTGCCTCAACGGTAATATTGATGAAACGCGCATGGACTTTCTGATTATGGACCTCCTGAGCTCCATTTTGCAAACGCGCATTTCTTCACAGACTCAAAACGCAACTTTTAACAAAAAGTTGCGTTTTATACTTGCCAAACACATAGTGGGAGCTGGCTTTTATGAAAAGCCAACTTTTGGACTCAAAACGCCCAAACAAACGGGCACTTAGACCACTAACATTCTATTGCTACCCACTAGTATAAACTTACTGACACGACCACGTATAAGCTCCGAGACCACAGACTCTTTCTTTCTTGGATTCTCCAGCAAATACAAGCACACCTGCTTGTGTATCTTTAAGTTCTCATGGCAGCAACTGAATGATCATCAAGTTTTTGAACAAATCTCCTTCTTGATATCTTAAGCTTGTGTAAAGGAAAACTCCTCACAGATCTCACAAGAGATTTACACAAACCGCAATATGAGCAACAACCTTTAGAGAGCCTTTAGGTACAAAACCCTAAAAATCAAAAGAGGCACACACGACACTTTAATCTCTCTAAAAGCCCCCAAAAACATTTTAGGGTTTCCCTTATATATAGGAGTGTTTTATTTTAACCCCAAGACATTAAAGTAGAGTTTGGGCTAAACCAGAATTCTGCAGAAAAACATTCTGCCCGATATTCGATTGATTGAGTCTAAGCTTCGATCGATTGAGCCAATCCGAAAGTCATTAATACTTTTGCAGCCACTCGATTCCAACTTTACATAAAAGACACAACTTTGAGCAAACCTAAACAAGACTAAACAACTTGTTTTGATCATAGTTTGCCAATATCACACATTAGAGTTCTAAATACATAAATTCCTAAATTTTTAGAACCTAACAAATCCCATAACAGTTATAGAAAATAAATGCTAAATAATTCTTGGATGGGGTTAAGAACCTTGCTTCATGTGACAAACAGTCACCAATTAGTCTCTAACACTCAGTGCCACAATTTTATGGTGTCAACATTTTGAAAGTTAATTTGCTTATTCAAACAGATTGTTTTGAAAGTTAATTTGCTTATTCAAACACAGATTCTTACCATTGTACGGGGATAGGAGATACATCTTTTTGTTGAAAATGGATTCAATGATGCTTGAATTTCTTCTAGTGGTTGCCCCTTGGTCTCAAATACCAACTTTGCTATGAACAGAACAGTTAAGCCACATATGCTTTAGAACATGAGGAATGTTCTTGATAAATAGTAGACATAAATTTAAAACTAAAGTGATCATATTGCAGTTTGTACCTAATATAACAACTCTATGAAGAGACAAGACTGGTTTGGCACTACTTGCTAAGCTCCACTCCATTAGAAAGTTAGAAGCATATGATATAATCCAAGAATCTAACCAGTTAACCAATGTCACAAGGCTACCTGTTGAGCCCTTCATGTTTGTGGGACATATATGAGACAGAATTCACTCCATTCAGTCAACCATAGACCTTCATGGAAATTATTTAAAAATAAAAGATGAAGTTTCAAATCTGATAAGGTAAATCTACCTCTGACATTATAACCCAAGGAATTCCTCCCATGCCTAGTGAGAAAGATCCTATGTACACCTAATTGCAGAACCAAACAGATAAATTCAACTTAACCAATCTTTAAACACCAAGAATTTGGCTTAAACCAACAATTAACATCAACTGGGGTATGAGGTTGGAATTGTGACCCTCAAGCCAATTGCACCATTAATATAGATTGAGAACTGTAATAGATAACTAAAATCAAATCATAAAAATGCACAATTTTATGCAAGACCTTCTGCAAATACTCATGCTTCCAAAGTAGCAAGAAGTATTTCCAGATTGCTACTAACTGGTTAAATACAACCAAAGGTGATGGTAGTAAATGGCTTCAGTTTAATTATCTTTAAACTTAATAGGACTACCACACTCAGTATTCGAAGACCATGTTTAAAATGTCAAAAGTTGGAGAAAAAAGCAAAATTAAAACTTTTCATGGACTGTTTTTCCTTTGGTTATATTATAGAGAAAATTACATTTTACCATCCTAAACTATACACTAAATTACACTTTGCACCATAAACTATTCAAATGCATGCTTTGCACCCTAAACTATAATCATTAATACACTTTGCACTCTATCATTAGTTTTACGGTTAAATTAGACAGAAAATAATAGCACATAACTTGCACATAATTTTTGCTTAGGTGACACAATGTTTAAAGACTAAAACACCATTTTCACAAACAATTAAAAACAAAAGTTTTTTTTTTTTCTCTCTTCCTAGTGCGTACAGGCACACAACTCTCTCTTCCCCAAGGTTTTTTCCTCTTTTTGGACTGCACCCTTTGAATGGCTTCTTCCAAGCACCACCACACATTGACTGTTATTAGTCACTGCCACCATATCCTGTTGCAGCAGTTGAAGTTCTTACAACAAAGAACTTGCAGCAACAGTTGAAGTTCTTGCGCCTCCAGCCCAAGAATTTTCAGCAGTTCTCGCACCTCCAGCCCAAGAATTTAGAGGCCAATTGATGACACAACATTCAATACAACAATTCAAACAAAAAATACTACTCTGTACAAAATTCCACAAACAATCATCGTTTCTTCTATATAAATTTTTTATATTAAAAAAAGTCATAATTTAACAATTCAATAACGTTGCAAAACAAACCCATCTTTTGACAATAATACATCCATCAAAAAATCCCAACCATTATCATGTCCAAACTAGTATGGGCAAACATTTGAGGACTAAATTCGTACTTCAAGAATAGAATTCTTGAGATTCGTAGCTCTTACTTTGTCAAAACAAGTAATTTAAGATTCTGCTCAAGTTTCCCGTTTGAATTTCTACAATGGCATTTACAAGGCTTTTCTTACTTGGCATCTACTGTCCTGTTTTCTTCAACATCTTTTGCTGTTGTAGGTTTATTACTTATGTCAAATCAAATTTGTTTCAACGGAGTTGGGGTTTCAACTAAGTGAGACCTGATAAAAAACTTTTTCTTGCTTAAAAGACACAAAGATTGAGTTGGGGTTTCAATTTGGAATTTATGGTTTCTTTTGTGAAAAGCGAGAGAGTAAGAGAGTGATCAGTGATTTAAGAAGTTGCAATTTGGGGCTTTCATTGAGGTGGTGGAGCAGTGGTGTCACGGTGGAGCCAAAAATATTTTTAATTTGGGGATTTAGAGTTACAAACTAAGGGTTTTGATTTGGGGAAAGTGAGAAATCTGAACCTGTACACATGCGAGAGAGATGAAGGGGGTGTTTGGTAGAGGAGTTTGATTAATGTTATTTGTAGTTTATTGAAATACGTGTAGGTGAAAAAGTGTGTGGAAATGTGTGTAATGTTGTTTAAAATGTAAAAATGTGAAGAAAAAAAAAAAACTCTTGTTTTAATTGTTTGTGAAAAAGGGTGTTTTGGTCTTTAAAAGTGTATTGTCTTAGCATAAATCATGTACAAGTCATGTCCTATTAATTTCTGTTTAATTTAACCCTAAAATTAACATCAGGGTGCAAAGTATAATAAATGTCATAATTTAGGGTGCAAAGTGTAATATAGTATATAGTTTAGGGTAGTAAAGTGTAATTTTCTCTATATTATAAGAACAAAAAACTGTCCTTGTGATAATTCCAATACTAGTACACCAGCAAGTACTAAAATTGGCGTGGTCTCAATCCATGATTGAAGATCCTGTGCAATTGAAGCTTTATTCTTTTAAGAAATATCCAATAAACGGATGAAACTAGATTTCAAGAGAAATAGATTTTTCTCAAGAAAAGACTTGCAAGAAGAATGACAATCCCATAAGCAAGCAACCTAAGCATGTTCCTACTGCAGAAACCTGTGAAGATAGTGGGATTCAAACTTATTTTCATTCAACTCCATCACACAGTAGAGATGTCTCAGCCTTCTTACCAATAGAAGTGGTTGTTGTCCAGATTTATCTATCAAAATTACCCCAATGCCGTCAATGGAATCTGTAAAAAATCATCTTCATCACTTAAAAAGAATGAAGCAAAAGCAAATGTTGAATTACACAAAGAGAGCCAAGAACCTGAACAAGGACCATTGCTATGGTCCCAATATTACCTGAAAACCCTGTCATTGACAAAGTATTCCTCTATTCAACTTCCATTACTTGTTAACTATAGGTAGCATTAAATAAAAGGAAAAATAATAAAAAGAAAAAAGAAAATCCTTTTTTTTTACTAGTTGATATGAATATAGCACTTGCATAAAATGTAATTCCATTGACTTCTCCAAATTGTTGTAGTACCACCAGGCCAAGTCCAACCTAATGTACTTTTATGTTAGCAACAAAAAGATCAAATCTTTCTAAAGAATGAAACATGCAACCAAGATTATAATAGAACAGTTCACAATGAGTGAATGAGCATATTTCCATTGGAATAAGTCAAGAATACTAGCTTCAAAAAGCCGTTGAAGGGTTTTCGTGTACTCTTGTAAAATGATTCAAAAACATGTCAAGACTTGTTTTTAAGCAAGATTTTTGGGAAAAATTCAAGACTGTGTTGAAGGATGTAATTTTGCTAATTAAAATGAAAACAAAGAGTTATTTTCTCATTGATATCTAAAGTCCAAAAGTTACTCTAGTCTCAGCAACTTCTTGAGAGATATCAGTGTTTTGCCCCCTAAGCTGCTGTACAGCAACTTCACACTCTTTCTTTGAACCAATTTTTGCCTATTAAAAAAAAAATCATATAAGCATGTTAGTCAATTCTTGAATTTACTTTGCCACTTTATAGCATTTAGACCTGTTTGTCAAATCATATCTACTTGGCTATAAAGAATAATGGAAATGGCAATGGTTAGGAAAACTTAAACTTTTTTTTTTTTAAACAAATGCATTATCTTGAGAGCACCTTTATTTAGAATAGTCATGTGTAAATAGTGTGGTTAGTTATAAGTAGTGAAGTATCACATCAATCAATATCAATATCAATCAATATATATATGCGCGTGTGTGTGTGTGTGTGTGTGAGGGCATGAGGTTATGTCATATGACATTCTATTAGAGCAACTTTTGCATTTGACCTTCCACATCACCTTTTATTTTATTTTATACAAGATAGAATTTCTACTCTAGCTTAATCTAAGTGTATATATGTGTGAAGCTCCCTTCTAGAAACTTGAATCCTGGCCCTTGTCCTTTACACCCCAGAAGCATTTATGCTTGTGAAGTGACCACCGTACCAAGAGTGCGTGGTGATCACATCACCTCTTAAAAAATGGAATTTTAACATATTTTTTGAAATTGAAAGGATGTGGGTTATTTAATAGCTTCAACAAAAACCATTGAACTAGTTCACCTCTCTCTCTCTTAACCGCTCGATTCCCATTAATTTTTTTTAGAAACAATTTCCATTTAAATTTAATGCACACAATTGTGTTTCTTTATAAATCAATACCGATATCTATCTTTTCCCTAACCCAATAAAAAAAAAAATCTATATCTATCTATAACCTTTGTAACTGGCTAAATTGGTGTAAGGGTTACATGAAGAATAACACAAATCCCATTAGATACCTGTCTATCAATCAATCATTCAATCAATATATATATATATATACATACTAGTATTATGCCCGTTCGATGTACAACTTAATCAAGAATCATGTGTAAATTAAAGAAAATAAGAAAATAGTTTTTAATTTAATTAAAATTATATAATAAAGTAGATAATTAAAATAAAGTAAAGAGAAGTAATCTTTTATTTTAAGTTATATAATGAATGCACATGTGTAAGATTAATTTTCTTTTAAAATAAATCATATATAAGTCCAAAATTAAGTATGTAACTAATATAAAAAGAGATGGCTAAAAAAAATATAAAGGGAGTCTGCAAAATAATATATTAAGCTTTAAAGCTCAAGTGATCATTGTTGCATATTTAAATGTAAAAAAAAAGCTTGAATTTAATAATTAAAAACGATAAAAAAAATTTGAAAGCTTATTTAAGTGGTAACCTCAATTTAATAGTTAAGAATTAAGAAAAACCTAAATTATTAAACATTAAAAAATATAAATTACTAAACATTAAAAAATAAAAGTAGAGTGATTTACATGAGAATTGATTTTTTTTTCTTTGAAAGCGAGAGAGGAGGCACTGAATTTCACCCTACCAAATATATGTGTATTATGAAATTAAAAATAAAAAAAAAAATCCTATCAAATATATGTGTATAATGAGATAGAAAAAAAGAAAAAGAAAAAGAAATGATAGAGTTAAATAACCTTGGAAAGGAAAAGAGAACTTGTAGCTTTTAGTGTAGGCATCCTTAAAGTATTGTTTAGCCGCAAATATTTATATATTTTTTTCCAACTGATTTTACAATTAAGAGATAGTACAGTTTCAAGT
This sequence comes from Quercus suber, assembly GCF_002906115.3. Lineage (NCBI taxonomy): Eukaryota > Viridiplantae > Streptophyta > Magnoliopsida > Fagales > Fagaceae > Quercus > Quercus suber. Next base: position 14,854 of record NW_027069595.1, on the reverse strand, counting down.
TAAAATCTAATATATAATCTCATCAAATTATTCCCTATGATCTAATCTCAAGTTGTAAATATACTTGAAGATAGATATGAAAATTAAAAATTGTTGATAACCTTATTTTTAGATAAAGGTAAGCATAACTTATATAGATTTTTGCATAAGCAAACATAATGAAATAGCGCAAACGATTAAATTTTTTTTTTAAAAATAATGATTTAGTTTAAAAATTTTTATCTTTTAACATTTCCATATGTTAGTAGGATTATAGGAATTTTCATTGAGTAAATAAATAAAGATACAATTAAGAAAAGTAAAAAAAAAAAAAAAAATTGTTAAAAAGTACTTGCGAAGAAAAATTATATGAAANTCAACTAACTCCCCCTGGCCGCATTAATGGGGAGGTAACCCCTTGGCAGGATAACGTTGATCAGAGTGAACCACTTGAGTACCGATAAGGCCTCTGATGGGACGGATGGCCAGATAAGAAGGCAAATAGATGAACAACAGATGGAGGGAGGGGATAGGAAGATGAAAACTATAAAAGAAAAGTTAGTAAGGTAAAAAGGAGTGAGGAGAACGATAAGGCCTCCTCGGCCACAGGCCGAGAAGCATCTCCCCTCTTGAAAGAAAAACTCTTAGCACTTTTCTTCGTTGCAAGAAAACTCCTACTTGGTGATCGACGGCCAGCACCTAAACCTTTCACCCCACTCTCTATAAATTTATTGTTCGGGCTCATTGGGCTGAAAACCCGTCCCCCAGGGTCAATCCAAATTGAGTCCCCACAATGTACATTCTTACAAAATTTTGTGTGCTTTGAATTGAATGTACATGATTGTGTACATTGAATGTTCATAATTGTGTGCATTTATTGAAATTTGAGTAGATTGAATTTACAAAATTTAATAAGGACAAAACTTAGGTACAGTATTTTAGGTGCTATTGTTGAGCTTTGTGGAGCGTAGTTCTGTTTGATTTGGATTATGAACTGACTCAAAATAATATTGCTACGATTTTTTATAGGAGATTTTCTGAGATTTAGTCCATAGAGCAAAGGCTTGGGCCAATAAGCCCATTTTGAATCTTATGCGCAGGATAGAAAAACCATTGTTTTGAAAATTAGGGTTTTATGTGGTTTTTGAGAGAGAAAAATGTATTGCTGCATCTTGTAAATTTTTCACTGAGAATAGTGAAATTCCTACAACTCTGTGGACATAGGCAAATTGTTGAACCATGTAAATATTGTCTTGTGTGATTGTTTCTTTTATGCATATTTTTTCTCTATTTTTTGCATCTCACAGATCTGGGAATTTCATGTTTATTTCCTTTAGCTGTTCCTTAAGTTTCCCTCTTAAGATTTAACCATTCGCTACTTAACTAAAAAATACACTTCTATTCCATAAAAAAATTTACATGGCAGAATCTTAAAAGAGAAACCTAAAGAATTGTACTTAAGTATTGTACCTAAATCTTTCCCATTTAATAATTATGTATGTTGTATATATAAAATTGTGTACATTTTATGAAAATTTGTTTACATTGAATGTATGGAATTAAAAAATTATATACATTGTATACACATTATATTAAATAATAAATACACCAAAATGAAAAGTTGTGTAAATTGAATTTACAAAATTATGCGCATTCTTTGAAAATATTTTGTAAATTGAATATACGAAATTGTCTACATTTTTTGAAAAATTATGTATATTCAATGTATAGGATAGTGTACATTTATTGAAAAAAAAATGTATGCGTTGAATGTATAAAATTTTACTTATTCTTTGAAAAATTTTCCATGTTGTATGTACAAAATTGGGCACATTCTTTGAGAAATTGAATATTTGGAATTGTGAACATTCTCTAAAAAATTATGTACTTCAAATATACAAAATTGTATACATTCTTTAAAAAATTACATGAGTTGAATATTTTGAATTATATACATTCTTTGAAAATGTGTGTAATTTGAATATACACAATTTTTTACATTCTTTGAAAATGTGTGCACTTTGAATATATAGAATTTTGTACATTATTTTCAAATTCGTGTCAATTGAATGTATAGAATAGTATAAATTCTTTTAAAAATTATGTATGTTGAATATAAAGAATTGTGTACATTCCTTGAAATTTGTATACATGTAATATAAAGACATGAAAAGTTGTGTACATCAAAAATACACAATTGTGTACATTCTTAAAGAACTGTGTGTATTGAATGTACAGAATTGTGTACATTCTTTTAAAAAGTATTTATAATGAATATACATAATTTTATACATTTTTGAAAAAAAATTGCTATTTGAATACACAAAATTATTTACATTTCTTGAAAAATGTGTTCATTGAATGTAAAAAATTGTGCCTATTGAAAGTATAGAATTAAAATATATAGTTAATTGTATACATTGAATACATAGAATTGTATATATTCTTTAAAAAATTGTATATTTTGAATATATATAATTGTGTACATTATTTGTAAAATTATGTACTTTAAATATACATAATTGTATACATTCTAAAAAAAATTTGTATACATTGAATGTACTAAATTGTTTACATTTTTTTTTTGCGAAATAGTGTGTATAGTAGTCTAGTCATGATAGTTGTACATGGTATGCTACTATTTTTGGTTACTGGTATGTTAGTTGCACACTTACATTGTATGTTAGTTACTTGTATAGAACGGTTAGAGAAGCTGACCTGTTCAGTTAGTTAGTTAGTTTTGGATGAACAATGCTTTGAGCACTTGTATATAACCTGTTAAGGAAGGCAATGAGAATTATCCAAAAATTCAATCAAGTTTGTTCTCATCTCTCTTTTTAATTCTCTAAAACTCAGGAGGTTAGTTGCCCTCGAAGTAACTGTTCTCTTCTTCCCTACTTCTATTTCCTTTACAAATTCCGATTTACCAAGAGCTTAACAATATTAGATGTACATAATTGTGCAAAATTTTTGAGAAATTATTTACATTGATAAGTGATTTTGTTACGCTTTTGCCAAAGTAAAAAAAAGTGAATATATATATATATATATATAAACATGGTGTGTGATGCTACATAAGTTACATATATAACAGAGATTTCCATTGGATTTGACGTAGATATTGTTTTATGTGACATGATCTGAGTGTAACGTGAAAAATAAATTAAAATTGTCAAAATAAAATGGGTGAGATAATTACAGTTATAAGTGACCTTGTTAGTACTTGTTTATTAAGTGAAAAAATAAATAAATAAATAAATACGTTAGCACGCAATTTGGAAGAATCTACCATTGGATTTGACATCTACACAATACTTTTGTGATTCTGTCATAGTTTAAAGGAAAAAAAAAAAAAAAAAAACAAATACTAACAGATCATAAAGTTACTACTAAATATGATGTGAAATGTGAATTACCATAATGATGTTACAGCCATCCGTGACCTTATTATTGCCAAGCCAAATTGACCAAAAATAAAAATAAAATAAAATAAATAAACTAGGTTACCATGGCAATGTGGTAGCCTACCGTGAAGACTGATATCTATTAAGTAAAACCAACAAGTATGGTATTGGTAATAGGACCCATAGATAAATAATTGAACTTCATAAAACAGAAATAAAATTAATCCTTTGACCAAAAAAAAAAAAAGAAAAATACAAAGACTTTCACATGATAAAAATTAATAAATATGAACCCAGCCGGCCTAGCAGCTCAATACCCCACCCCACTTTGTTTTTTATTGCTTTTGAAACCTCACTTATATTCTTATGCAAATACAAGTGACATTTTTTTTTTACATTATTGCTAATGTCCAATATTGTGATAGTTAATTCTTAATAAGGTGGATTTAAACCTAGAAATCACTATTGAAACACTAAAAAGTATTAATTAACATTCTATTTATTTTCACTATAAAATGTTTTACAAAAAACTATTTTTAGCATTTTACCGTATTTATTTTCATTGTAAAATATGGTCAAACTTGAAAGTATTTTTTATGGATTGTAAATCATTTGTAAAATGTTGTCAGTACCATTCCGTTTGTTTTGCTATAAAACATTTTTCAAATGTAAAAAAAAAATTACATATAAAATATTTTTTAAGTATTTGGTATGACATGTAAAATCTTTCAAGCACAAACTACCAAAATCGATGGCTCAACCACATGACAGGCGGCTCTAGCAATTAAAGCCAGTAATCTAGCCATTAGATGGGAGGAGAGTCATTGTGTGTTTTTGTAAAATATTTTAAATTTATAATCAATGTAAACCATTTTTAAGTTTGAACAATATTTACAATGAAATAAACACCGTAAAATGTTGAAAATATTTTAAGTAAAAATTTTTACAATGAAATTTTTGGTAAGTCCATTTTTAATGATTATCGTTATCATACATATGTAGCAATTTTCTTCTTAAAAAAAAAAAAAAAACTATATGTAGTCATTTTCTTATTTAAAAAAAACTCAAAAGCTTGGCGACAAATTCACTCATCCACACAGTAACTCCAAGAAACGTCATTATCGCCGTTAACTTCCATTACACGCCGTTAATGTCCCATTAGCACGCATTCGAAGTAGTATTTAAACAACACACACACTCTTTCTCTACTCATTCAAGTTGCTGAAAATAGAAAGCCAATCATGATGACGATGAAGCTCAGAGTTGACATCTACATGTCTCTCTCTCTTCTCTTCCTTCATCTTCTTCTTCTTCTTCTTCATCTGAACCCAACAAGGTAGCCACTTCTTCTCTGCTCTGTTATCAACTGCCAAGCTTTGAACATATATATATAACAACCATCGTTCTCGTTTTTGTGACTGTCTCAACTGATTAATCATTCTACTCTATTATTCACTTTCCTGAATTTTTTACTTGGGCTATGTATTTATGTGTACAATTAATTAAATGGGTCTTCTTTGTTTTGCAATTTGGAGTTGCATATATGGTAGATTTCAGACGGATTGAACAAAGTTGCTCTTTTTAGCTCAAAAAACTAAAATTGCAGTAGTTTTTTTTTTTCTTTTTTGGGTACAAATTTCATGATATTGGTGAAGATGAAGATTTGTGTATAAACTGTAAAATTAGTGGGCTGAAGGGAATTCATGAGTGTAGTGTTTTATGATTTGTATCGGTTTCTATGTCTTTGTGTTGAACCCTGTGTTTGAATTGTGTCAAGGTTATTTGGCTGAGTTTTTTATGAAGAAATTATGTGTATAAATGGTGTTGTGTTTCAGGGTATCGGCGAAAACTCTATCTAATGTGGAATCAGAACATGCCAGCTTCCCACCTAGAGGTTGGAATTCCTATGATTCCTTTAGCTGGATCATTTCCGAAAATGAGTTCTTGCAAAATGCTCAAATCATATCTGAGCGTCTACATGCTTATGGATATGAGGTGTGAAGACTGAAGATGTCTATAATTGATTTTCATTCAAATTGATTTAGCAGTATTAGGATTAACAAATTTACTCAATTTTTATCTCTGCAATGTAGTATGTTGTGGTGGACTTTCTTTGGTTTCGGAGAAAGGTCAAAGGTGCTTACACTGACTCTAAAGGATTTGATGTAATTGACAAATGGGGGAGGATGGTCCCTGATCCAGATAGGTGGCCTTCCTCTGCTGGTGGAAAAGGGTTCACTGAAGTAGCCAATAAAGTGCATAGCATGGGTTTGAAGTTTGGGATTCATGTTATGAGAGGAATAAGTACACAGGCAGTGAATGCAAACACCCCTATCTTGGACACAACCACGGTATTGTTCTTTATTCCCACTATAACTCAAAGATTGAAATAATAGTAAAATTGGAGTGTTAGAGCATGCTTCATTTATTATAGTTTCTTTATGAAAGAACAAGGAAATCTAACCAATCGGTACCTCCTAGTGCTTCCAATGGAGACGTCCAAGTTTCAAATAGACCCTCCCCCAACTATTGAATTATCAAAAGAAAATCTTCAGAAATATAAACATTGTTATAGGAATGTAATGCAACTAGCAAAAAAAAATGTCAAGAGTTAGAATCAGTAATCATTGCTTAAACTTCTGTTTTTATATATTTATTTTTATCAGGGAGGTGCTTATGAAGAATCAGGCAGAAAATGGAGTGCAAAAGATATAGGGGTTAAGGAAAGGGCGTGTGCATGGATGTCACATGGTTTCATGAGTGTAGATACCAAGTTGGGAGCAGGAAGAGCCTTCTTGAGGTCACTCTATGAACAGTATGCTGAGTGGGGTGTTGATTTTGGTAACTTGACCATTTTTAATGAAAAGTTTTCCTGTGTACTCTATATGCATTGCCACAACACATACCATCACATTTGTATCATTTAGGGTGTTCTGGACATCCCAAGAATTTATGCATGTGGACACTTAAAATTTTTTATTTGTGCATGTAGTACAACTGTAACTTTGTACAATATTTTGATTGCATCCACTACAGTCGCAACAAACTCAATTGGACGGTCACCTGATTGGCAGCTCAATCTTTATTTTCCACCTTTTAAGTTTGACATTGATTGCTTCTGTTTTCCTGTAGTGAAACATGACTGTGTCTTTGGTGCCGACTTGGATATAAATGAAATAAGCGTTGTGTCAGAGGTAAGCTGCATACCTCCCTCTCTCTACATTACTGTTACATCTGCTATATTTTTTTCAAAATTTGCATGGTTGACTTATTAGATGGTGTGCCATTGACCAGGTTCTAAAGCAACTTGACCGTCCCATATTGTATTCGCTGTCTCCTGGAACTAGTGTGACCCCAGCAATGGCCAAGGATGTGAGTGGACTAGCAAACATGTACCGGATAACTGCGGATGATTGGGATTCATGGGGAGATGTTGCAAGCCATTTCGATGTTACAAGGTGAAAGACTGTTCTGTTTCTGTTTAAGATTTTTGGAGTTTAAGTCGCCTTTCAATCATGATTTCTTTTCCATTTACTGCTTTTTGACCTGTTGTTATAGAATACATAAAATCCTTTTTCTTTTTTTGATTTAATCAGGGACTTTTCTACCGCTAATATGATAGGAGCTAAGGGCTTGCTGGGGAAGTCATGGCCTGACTTGGATATGCTACCACTAGGATGGCTTACTGATCCAGGTTATCAGAATTTTCTTGTTTCTTTTCCTTCAAACATCTAATGTAGAAATATATTACCCTTATTTACTCTGCTTAGTAGGATTGAATGAACCACAAATCATTTGCATGTGAAAGAGTACTGTTAGATAAATCAACGAACGTGGTTATTCTTTAAGTGATGCTTGCTCTTACATTTTGGGGTTCTTCACCTAGCAGTTTTGAGTGTCAAACATGTCCATGCACTCAAATGTGCATCACTTCAATGTTTACAAACAAAGAACTTGCCCTTCCAAGTCCACAGAGTGACTTTCACTAAGATAGAAGTATGTCTAGACAAGTGGTGTGGCTTCAGAAGTCCCAGAATATAAATGATTAGATTTGACTGTTTAATTTTAAAGTTGAGCCTAGCCTAGACATATAAAAACCCACAATTAGCTTTAATATTTTGAAATATTTTAGGTTCAAATGATGGTCCACACAGAACATCTAACCTTAATGCAGACGAGCAAAGAACTCAGGTATCTCTATAAAAACAAATCAGTTAGCTCTCTATATCCCTTAAAATAACTAAGCACTCTATTTTGACCTTATCTTTCTTATTTTCACAGATGACTTTGTGGTCTATGGCTAAGTCTCCTCTCATGTTTGGAGGAGATCTGAGAAAGCTTGATGAGACCACATACAACCTTTTAACAAATCCTATCCTGTTGGAGATAAATTCTTTTAGCTCAAGCAACATGGAGGCATGTATATACATCTATTCTTTTGTAGTCTTGGGAAAAATAAACTTTGTCTAAATAGCAACATAACATAATTTCGTTGTTTGTACAGTTTCCTTATATTACTAGTACGAACAGTTTTAAGAGTAAAAACGATGTTCTTGACGAGCAATCAGGAAGATGTCTGACAGATGTAAGAACATCTGATACACATTTTTTGAGCCTCACAAGCTGCACCACTTCAAAAGCAATTGGGTGGTCTGTTGAAGCTCTGGACCAAGACCTTGAACAAATCTGCTGGAAAGAACACTTAGGAAGCAATTATCAAGAACTGTTTTGCCTATACAAGAAAGAGCCTCTTTTGTCATCGTAAAACTGCCTTTTCTTTCTCTGATCTCATAGTATCAAATTTTTTGTTATAATATTTGCATGCTTACTAATACTAAAATTTATATATATCATGGTTTAATTATATAAATCTAGAAATTAATGTTAATATATTAGTGTTGTTGTAGAGATGAAAAGATGTCCTACAAACATCAATTTCAAGGAAATCTCCAATTATTTGCAACTGACAGAATGGACTTTTGCTTGGGTGCTTCTCCAACTCTAAAGCTTACTTCAAAAGAGTTCGAGAGAGGTGCATTTTTACCTTGCAGACGGGACACAAACCAGGTATCGCCTTTTCTTTTCATTTTTCTCCCTTTTTGAATTAATTTTTTTATTAAATCTTCGATGAGATATGTTTCAAACAAAACAATATAACTTCCAAGTAAAAATGTAGGGAGTAAACTATTATTTCTGATGAACAGAGTCATCCAGACTTTCTGTGATCGTTTAGCCAATACACATCCTCTCTAGTTTGTTGTTTGAAAGCATAAAGAAAGAAGTTATACAATATCGCTGGCATAATTTTTTAATATCATTAGCTTTTCTTTTAGATCTTATTTTCTTTATTGCTTTACTCTTAAATAAATTTATGAATTATCTCAGAAGCTAATGCATTTAGTCTTAACAGATGTGGGTGCTGAACTCTAATGGAACCTTGGCAAATAGCTATTCTGGTCTATGTGCAACAGTAAATTCTGTTGAAGGTGATAAATTTGTATGCTTTGTTCCCTATTTTGTAGATTGTTGCAATAACAATTTTGCTAGTAATCCCATTATTTCACATTTTCAAGTAACTTGCTGATCATTCGTGCAGCTGAAGTCAGTTCTGGTGGAACTCGTTCTTGGGTTGCAACTGGAAGAAAAGGTATGACTCCCCAACCAACAAAGAACTCTAATTAGTAGAGCCTCATAGCTCTGCATTGCCCCAAGTGCAAAGATTATTTTCAAAAAGAAAAAAGTGCGTAATTCTATTCTTCACATTGTTTATGAATTAAAAAAGTGCATAACTCTATTCTTCACAATTTCTAATAATTATTCTTTCTTCCTTTCTAGGAGAAATATATGTTGCATTTTTCAATCTGAACCCTGTGAAGACAGTAATATCTGCAAAGATATCAGACCTGGCTCATGTAGTTCCTGGTAAAAACTTTAATGGAACTTCCTGTAACTGCAAAGAAGTATGGAGTGGAAAAGACTTTGGAGTAATAAAGCAGTCTATATCAATGACAGTAGAAGTCCATGGATGTGCACTATTTGTCCTGAACTGTTACTAGCACCGTGGATAATCTTTACAAAGATGTAAGGAGTCATCTTTGCTGTACTACATATAAGGAAGGCATTAGTTATATGACAAAGCGCTGTGGCAATGACAATTCTTTGTGAGAAATCTGTTGGACTCTGTTTCTGATATCATTATGTATGTTCCCATATATTCTTGGAAATCCCTCCCTTCTATGTTTCAGCATTTGCTGTTTTATGTATTAGTTTTCTGAACTGCCAAAATTTGGAAAGCTTTGTGAGAAACCTGTCGGCTCTGTTTGTAATACACCCTAAAATGATGCAAAATGTATCATTGTGCCTTTTTAGAGTATCTTGTGCCCATTCATAGACAATAAATCTTGGGACACTATGCTGCAATCATTTAATATTTAAAATCCTTCCCTAAGCATCTAATGAATCTAATGGATTATCAAAAAAAAAAAAATCTAATTACTTTAGGCTGTAGTTGGATAAATAAGAATTAATGATCTAGAATCTAATTCAGTCCCCAAATTCCATTTCTTCCATTTTTGGTAAACAACTGTGGAGGTGTTTATGCAATTCTTTTTGGTATTAATCCTGGTTCCTTGTTTGAATTCAAGAGTTCCCAGACCTTCAAAACTTCACTAGGAATGAGTGACATTTCCTGTCTACTACTACATGACACTTGCACCACTATCCTCACCACTCCAAGGGTAGCTACCACTGTAGCACCACACCATTAATTTAATTTCCAACTCCAGTTGCACTTGTAGTGCTATCATCTATAGCCTTCATGGCTGCCACAATCAAACCACCATCACAATTATATAGATGAACACCACTACCAAATGCTGCATGTTCTGATTCCGACATCATTATTGCCAGCACTTATGCTACCCTTTTGCCCAGCACCTTCAAAATACACTCCCCAGCAGAACTTTTACCATTGCACACCCACCACAACCACTCTCACTGGCCCTTATGCTGCCACAATCACCTGCTCCACCATTGCACCTTTGGCGATTCACAGATGTGCACATTGGAAGAGCAGATTCCTTTATTTGTTTTAGTGCAAATCATAGTCCTTGTGTCAATTTTATGTCTCTCAAAAGAAATTTTACTCTGAAATTTCAATGCTTCTTCTAAATAAACTTCACCATTTAATTTGGTTTCAATTGGCTGACCATTGTTGAGTTTATGAAGTTCCACTTAATTACCATGTCCAAACGGTTTCTTTTGTTGCCAGGGTTCTATTTTGTTATTGGTATTCTCTCTTTGAGCTAAATTCTAGAAAAATCTCACTTTTTTTAACATAAAAAATTGGTCAATGGATACTTTCACTTATTTAACACTGCATGGTAATGTGTTTTTTTTTTTTTTTACAGGAACATCTGTCTTTAATTTTCCTTTTCAATTTCTACTGGGAATTTGAAGAAATGATGTAGATCATTTCATTGACTACCCGAAGGATGATGTGCAAATCTTCTGTGATATCCCTGAGTGGTTTACTGACAAGTTAGAGCTTTTCACAAGTATAAGGTTTGATAGCTTCTTATGTTTCTAATTCAGAGCCATTAACAAATACAATACCCCAAGGTCAATAAAACAAATATTCTTCCTCTGCAAAATTTATAAATTGTTTTCTTTAATCTTTTACACTTGACAAACTGTGATTGGTCAAATTACGCCATCAAGAACAGACAATTTTACATGCATGGAATGAGTTAAGGACTAAGTAAGGTAAGGTTGATTGGCACAAGCTAGTTTGGTTAAGCTCTATTGTTTCAACTTCCAAGGCATTCCTTTTTACGTTGTTTAGAAGTTAAGGACATGCTCTCAACCTGAAAAAGACTTGCTAAATCGGGTTCTGACCAAAACCTGTGTGTATATTATAAAGGAAAGCTGAAGATTCGTGATCATCTATTTTTTAAGTGTCCTTTCACTCAAAGAAAATGGATTCAAGTCTTGCAGCTAAGCTTGGTGCATAAAGCTATCTCTGATTGGGACTTGGTGCTTCAATAGAGGTTTGATAAACTAAAAGGGAGATGTTTCAATTTTCAAAGCGACTATAATCTATATGTAATGCACCCCCCTCTCACGTAAACGTGAATCTTATGTCAAAAACTCAGATGTGGGATCTACCATTAAGTGAGATTAGATTCTTTTTTTTCATTCTTTTTTTCATTTTTTTTTTTTTTTTTATAATCAATAGTATAACTCCATCCCGGGACCACTCAAACTTGGGTCCATGAACCCCTCAAGCCTTTAATGCTTGGAGAAGTACCAACTTGCCTAACGTGGGCGGTGGTAAGTGAGATTAGTGTTTAGTATGTTGAGTGTTTTGAATAATTTCACAAACATTCCTGGTCATAATATTATTAGAATTTAGCTTGAATTCTTTGTAATTTGGTCCCTTTTGATTTTGTTCCCAGATCAAGGAATGTAACCTCGCTACTTGGACTATTTCTTCAGAAGAATTTGGGCTTGTGTCCATCTCTAAGCACCCCTTCTTGGGTCTTTTATGAAGGAAGGAACAACAGGATATGGTAAGGGCCCATTAGCTAATTTCTTTGTTTTCCTTTTTACCACAGTAAAATCTTGTTTATCCAGGCAAAAAAATAAAAAAAAAAAAGGGGGAAACACAATTCTGTTGGTTTCTAGCTAGTTGGAAGGGGTGTCTTCTCATATTTTAGAATATTCACATTAGTCTGTGCAAAATTTTATATCAATTTGTACAAAAAAATTTATCTATTTTAGGAGAAATTATTAGGTCCATTGGAGGATGGCTAAAGGGGTCTTCTTGATCATTTTAACTAATAAAATATTGTGGGTTTCAGTTAACTCAACTAGTAAAGTCTCTAATAGTTAAATAAGAGATTTAAAATTCAATCATTGCCTACATCAAAAACTGATTGATGTCTTGGTTTAATAATAAAGAGCTATTATTAGAAGCGAATGTCATAAGTTGAATCTCTCTAAAAATAAAAATAAAAACTTATAAAACGTTGTTATTTATGCAAATGTGATATTATCTTTTTTTTTTTTTAATTATTATGTTGATTAAGAATCTGATTCACACATTTATATAAGTGATATTATTTTATTCATTAGAAAGACCATTTCAGCAACCCTCATGCTAGCTAATAATTTCTCCTATTTTAGGGTAAGAATCTATATTTTCTATTTTAGCAAAATTTTCGGTCTATTTTAGTGTCCTATGTTTTTTCCGTTAAATTGGCAATTTTTAGTGCTTAAAGAGCTGATGCACTGATTATAGTTACGTTTGGATAGCTTATTTTTGCCAATTATTTTACAATTTAGTATATTTTTACTACTATTTATAGGCATCATTGCACTTTTTGGTATTATTCATAGATCTCATTGTACTATTTCAACTAACTTTTACTTTTATTTACAATACTTTCAACAACAAAAAATTTAATTTCAACAAAATAAATAGATCCCAAACGACCTTATATATTCTTTGTCTAATTTTTAACAAATTGGTTAAAAGATATATAATACACAATTTTTATTAAAAAAATTATGAATCCTTTTGTTTTGTTTTGTTTCGTTTTGGTTTTTTTTTTTTTTTTTTTTTTTTGGAACAACAAATACAATAAAGCAAAGGAATTAGTGTCCTATGTTTTTTCCGTTAAATTGGCAATTTTTAGTGCTTAAAGAGCTGATGCACTGATTATAGTTACGTTTGGATAACTTATTTTTGCCAATTATTTTACTATTTAGTATATTTTTACTACTATTTATAGGCATCACTGTACTTTTTGGTATTATTCATAGATCTCATTGTACTATTTCAACTAACTTTTACTTTTATTTACAATACTTTCAACAAAAAAAATTTAATTTCAACAAAATAAATAGATCCCAAACGACCTTATATATTCTTTGTCTAATTTTTAACAAATTGGTTAAAAGATATATAATACACAATTTTTATTAAAAAAATTATGAATCCTTTTGTTTTGTTTTGTTTCATTTTTTTTTTTTTTTTTTGGAACAACAAATACAATAAAGCAAAGGACAAACATAAATTAAATGGTTGTTTGGTCCATCGGCATCTAATCCGTTACAGACAGATCTTTTCCTTGAATTTGATGTTATCTACTTATTACTTATCTGCTTTTTTGAGAGTGACCGACACCTACTTAGTTCTTACCTTGCTTTTTCTTCTCTTTTCATTTTTTTTTTTTTTTCCTCAAAAAAAGATGATTTTTTTTTTAACTCACTTTCTTTTACACTATATTTTAATTTGGCCACTAATTTTTTAATTGTACTAATTTAATTCCTAAATTTTTAGTATTATATCAATTTAATTAATATATTTTATATGAAAATTGTTGACATAGTTAACGGTTAAAATAAAAAATTAATTTTTATCAATGTGACAAGAATCTAATTTTTTTTCTTTTTGGGTCGTTTGCAATATTAGCAATTTTCCTCCAAAAAATATTAGCAATGGCTAAATTGACACGATACTAAAAGAATAGAGACCAAATTAACATAATTGAAATGTTAGAAAATCAAATTAAAATATGATATAAAGAATAAAGATCAAATATGTAATTACTCTTAAAAAAAAAGGATTTAGGTTAGAGATTTTTTTTTTAACAAATAAGAGTATCCAAACCTCTTTAAGTATTAGTGTATGCAATTCTTCCGTCTCACATATACCGAATTACTTGTTCGTTACTTTTCTCTCCACATATACGTGTGTGTGTGTGTCTATATATATATATTTAAGTATATATTTTTACTTGAAGAAACAGACCGACATTTTTTTTTTTTTTTTTTTTTTAGTGCTAGGCGACGAATTAGGATTCCAGATATCAACTTTGAAGCCAAAAAAATAAAATAATAAAAAAAGAAGAAGATTCCAGACATTAACGCTATTTCTTTCTTATAACACATCACCATCGCCGTTAACTTCCATCACACGCCATTAAATAAAATTCCTGCTTTCCATTTGCTTCTTTTCTGTTTGTTTCTTGTCTGACTTTACTTTTATTTATTTTTTAATTTTTTTCACAAAACTAATTTCCCTTCTTTTAGGAAAATGGTAAGAAACGATTAGTTTAGAATTTTTTTTTAAATATTAGTAATTAATTTTTTTGCAATTTTTATATTTTTGTAAAATTATATCATAACGTTTCTAAAATACTTATAATTACTCCATCTGTCCCACTTTATTTGTTCTCTATTCTATTTTGAGATGTCTTAAAATATTGTCTTATTTCTAAAAATAAAAATCATTAATTTACTAATGTTCCTATTATAACCCTATTTTTTTTCAAAACTATTTGAAAAGAAAATCAACAAGAAATTTATTTAAGGTAGTTTTAGAAACTCATACATTTTAAAAGACAAGACAATAAATGATATTCTCTTAAAAAGTTTGACTTTTAAACAGACAAATAAAGTGATAT
>NW_027069594.1:1337967-1401915 GCF_002906115.3 Quercus suber | reverse complement strand
GTGAGATTGATATATAATAATGAACAAAAAAAAAAAAAAAAAAAAGTGAGATTGATACACTCACGTGTTTGTGTGTGTGTGTGTGTGTGTGAGAGAGAGAGAGAGAGAGAAAAGCATTGGTAAATAAGGACCCAAACACGTTCCATTTAAGCCTGTTTTTGGAAGCTGAAGCTGCTAATAAAGAGAAGCATCCTCCCACGACAAGATCTTCCACATTCAAAGCTGAAGATATTAATGAAGTCTGGCTTAGATGAAGTAGATGGTGTGGACTGGCTTTTGTTGCTATAGATAGAAATGGAAGTACAGTTTTTGCAAGCTTTTATAGTATTAAATATTTACCGGTAATGACAGATTGATAATCTAATGCTTACCCTTTATGGTCTGTTTGGATTGAGGGAGAGAGTGAGGAAGTAGAGTAGCGTAAAGTAGATTTAGCACAAAATTAACTTATTTTTAGCCAACTCTACTCTACTTCCATTCATTCCTCCTTTCATCCAAACAAGCCATTAGGAAAGAGATTTTTGCATCATGGCAGAATATACCGGATAATAATAATATGAAATTATTTGAATGAAAAATTCAAAAAAATATATAACAAATGAAACATTTCTATGTTATCCCATATATTAAGTCTATAATTTATTATGAACAATAAAATGAAAACAATATTCACTAACCCTGCATGATCTCTGCGTTCTGACGGTGTTCCGACTCCTCCAACATGATAACTTCTATCCATGGATCTGTCCTTCCAAAAAAAAAAAAAAACTATTTTGGTAAATGAAAGCAAAGAATTGCCTAAATAGCAAAAAGATGGGATTTATAGGGGCAGTGACAAAGTTTATAGCAAGTCACTAAAGATGGGATTTATAGGGGCAGTTGGTGATGGGATTTATAGGGGCGGTGACAGTTTATTGCAAATCACCTAACATGGCATAAGTAAGGGCAGTGACAAAGTTTATAGCAAATCACCTAATACGGGATAAATGGCGGCAGTGACTAAGTTTATTCCTGGGCTAGACTAGAGTAACCATTTTGTGATATGCCAAATTAAGTGGTACGTAGCAAGGCCAAGAAAGCAAAGTCGGTCACGAAATCCGGATTTTTTTTTTCTTATGCCAAAACAATTTTCACACAAATTATGGTCTCATTTCACCACAAGCCAAAATAAAATAATAATAAATTACAATGAGACTCAAAATTTATTTTTTAATGCAAAATAAAAAGGATGTGGTCATTATTCACTACCAAAAAAAAGGCCTATGGCCGCGGCTAAAAAACGCGGCTACAGGTCCTAAAAACGCGGCCATATGCTATAGCCGCGGTTTTTTTAGCCGCGTTTTCTACCGCAGCCTAAAAAGCGCGACTATAGCCCTCAGAGGGTCTATGGCCGCGTTTTTGACCGCGGCCTAAGCACTGTTGCTATGGCCGCGTTTTAGGCGCGGTTTAAGCCCTCGCCATATGGCCGCGTTTTAAGCGCGGCCTAAGCATTAATCTTAAGCCGCGTTTTAACCGCGGCTTGAGGATTAGTCCTATGGCCGCGCTTAAAACGCGGCCTTAGGAGCAACCCTGCGGCAGCGTTTTAAACGCGGCCTAAGAGCCATCTTGAGGCCGCGTTTAAAACGCGGCCAAATGCCCAATCTTTAGGCCGCGCTCAAAACGCGGCCTAAAGGGTGGCCTTTAGGCCGCGTTTTGGGCGCGGCCTAAGGCCCAACCCGAAGTTCAAACTTTGTAATATTATTTAAACACTGAAAACTGTTGTTCTAATATCCACACAAACTCTTATGAGATGTCTATGAGAATGCGTGGATATTGTAGACAATCACACTTTTTTCTTGGACCCATTTTTTCAAAATAAAGAACTGAAATATATCAATAAAATAATGTTTTTGTCTTGTTGATATAACATAGAGACTTAGAGTAACCACATCAGTTCGGCCAAATTTTTCTATATATTTAACACTAAAAACCTATTTTTTCTATTTTACAACACCACTTTTACAAAACACCCACATCAATCCATCTAGTATACACTATATTTTATATAAATAATATTTTTATATTCTTTTTTTTAATATTATTTTGTCTACCCATTTCTTTTTCCAATACTTCCTTTTCTTTCTTCTTCTTTCTTTTTCCTTATCTCTACCGTTTCCTCTTTCTTTTCTTCCTCTTCTTTCTTCTTCTTTCTCTCACAGTCAAAACCCAGAAGCACCAAAGCAAGAACTCCACCAACACCACAACCATCACAAGCACCACAACTCTCCAATCCACTGATCTCCGTCAACCCAGAAGCACCATCACAAGCACTCCATCAACACCAATCTCCATCAACCCACAAAATTGAACTCCATCAACACCGATCTCCGTCAACCCATCACAAGCACTCCACCAACACCGATCTTTATTAACATTGATCTCCGTCAACCCATCACTGATCTCCATCAACACCGATCCACATCAACCCATCACTAATCTCCATCAACACCGATCCACATCACCGATCCAATGATTTTGTTCTAGTGGTTGATTTTTTTGTTGATTTTTGATGTTTGTAGTTGATTTTTGATTTTGTGTCTGTGAGAGTGTGTGTATTAGAGGAAGAAAGAACATGATGAGGGAGGGTTAGTTTTGCAGACGGAGAAGAGAGGGGAAAAAAAAAAGGAGCGAATAAAAAATTATTAAATTATTATATACACATGCTACAGTAACCGTGTATATATGCACGGTTACTGTAGCTAGTGAATAAATATACAAGATTATACAAGATTTTGGAAGCACTGATGTGAAGCAATTTTGAGACAAAATGTATAAAAATGGTGTCTTTTTTTATTATACAAGACTTTACATCCACTGATGTGGATGCTCTTAGTGTGCGTTTGGGAAGCGTGTTTTGCGCTTCCTAGCGTTCACGTTTGCGTTTTCAACTCTTTTTTTTTTTTTTTTTTTTTTTTATTTAGCCATGATTGTTAACTTTGGAGTGTGAATAGTGCACACACAGTAATTTTTTCAGCAACTTTTCAGTCACGAGACACACAAACTTCACTTTTCAACAACTTTTTCATTAAAAATAGGTCTCGCGATATTGTTCATACATTTAAAAATTATTTTGCTATGGTGTTTTTCAATTTTCAGTTTTCAGTTGTATCCAAACGGATCCTCAGTCAAAAACGTATATCAGGAGGAGTAGACTCATCACTGAGTGGTAACTCTAGTGTCTTGTTGCATTTTTTGGAAAAAAAAAATGTTGTATGGGTTACACACTTGCGTTTTTTGAAAAACAAAATAAAATAAAATAAAATAAAAGTTGCCATATGGGTTGGTCCTGTGTCTTGCCATTTGCTTTTTTTGAGAAAAGTTACATTAAAAAATAAGGAGTAAATAAGAAATAAAAAAAAAGATGCCATATTGTCACTTTTTGAGTCACTGATGGAGGCAAGATATTTTTTTTTTCTTCTCTTTTGATCTCAGCCACACACGTCTTGTAAGTAGTAACTCTTGTCCTTGTCTGTAACTCTTGAGTTGTCCCCTACTCAGTTACTCTCATTTCTCCTTTTTAGACTTCTGCTTTCACTCTCAGATTCAGAACTCAGTCACTTATCAGCCACCGTCATTTTTGTTCCAAACCCTAATCCCGTTGAACAAGTATTTAATATTTCCTTCTTAATCTCAGGAGAGGTAAAACAACTGAATTCAACGAAGATAAGTCAAAAACAACTCTATATAGACATCTATTCATCGTTATCGAGCAATGGGAAATAAGGGACAGAAGCCTCAAAAGAAAATCTTGAGCTCTATTTTGTGGTAGGAAAGTAGAAGTTAATTAATTGGGTATTGACAAAATTGACTAATGCAGGTACAAGCTTATTAATTAAGCTTTCTAGAAGGATGTAGATGATTGATGAAAAAAAGTTCTAAAAAAAAAAGTAAAAAGTTAATGATGACAAATAGTAAGGAGCTATTTATCTGTTCATTTGCCTTGACACCAGGTGCTGGTAAAAAAAAAAGAAAAAGAAAAGAAAAGAAATAAGCCAGACACAGACGCTGGGCTCCAAAACGCAAACCAAACGGAGCTTTACATAATGAGTATCAATATCACAATGGCCTTTTGGACAATAAAAATGAAGTGTAATTCATTTCCAAATAAATGAATAATGTAACCAAAAAGTCAATTTAACTCTCAATCCCTTAAAAGGCAACACCAAAATACATACTTGTTGCATCATCAAAGAGATGCATCAATCTTATAGAATGTGATTATTGTAATTTTACATCAATGTAAATACCTAACTCTTATAGNTATTCTATCAACAAGTCTAAATGCATATTAACAGCACTATCATACCAATTATATGTTTATATATATCATTATCATACAAGATTTATTAGCACTTTTTTCAAGGATACTTAATAAAGATTCTAGAATATGTATATCTATAGATGCATATTAACAGCATTATCCTACCAATTATATATTTATATATATCATCATCATACAAGATTTATCAGCACTTTTTTCAAGGATACTTAATAAAAATTCTAGAATAGGCATATCTATAGATGCAACCCATAAAGATGATGCATAAGATTACAAGCTAAGTCAAAAATTAAACATGGTTTTTTGTTCGGTTCTATACCTACAGAACGAATCTTGATAAAAGTCCCTAGGCACCATAATCACCCCAATCCATATACTCCAGGATCTTTCAAGTACTAGCAAGCTGTAATGGCATTCCCGCTAGTGCACCTTCCCCATAGATCTTTATACACAAACCTATAAGAAAAAAAAGCGTGGAAGACTAAATAAATAAAAAATTCACTTTAGGATATTATTATTAGAAAATCCATTTTAGAGGCAAGCCAGATAAAATCACCTTGACTTGCTTTCCATCATCGGCAAATGAAACAGCAAGAACTCGAACAAGTTCCATTAAAGTACATATTCTATAGACTTCCTGTGTATCATAAGATATTGTTAAAAACAAAAAGACATTTGGAAATTAATGAGTATATGGATACAGTGGTGGTGCTTATGTAAAGTGGAATACTCTGCAAATCTTTTCCTTTTTGCAGTAAATGAAATAAAAAATAAAATAGCATATTCAGTTGGCATGGACAACTTTTTTCTCTTATTTAAGAGGTCCAATAATATATATATATATATATATATTAATGTAACTGTAAGACCAAAATACATTTGCCAAAAACAGAGAAAAGCAAAAAGAAATTATTGTTCATTTGAATAAAAATAAAGATTATCCAACTGCCATTCTTTAGAAACTAAGCCTCTAAAATGCTCAAATTTTTATTATCCCAATGCCATTCTCTATCCAGGTGAACAAAAACCAAGCAAAAGTAGAAGAATTATTACTTTTTTTTTTATAGGTAAAAAGACTAAAATTCCTTACCTCTACAACATCATTGAAATCCTACTTTTGGTGAAATGCACCTACCCATTTAGAGTGATATGCAATTCTGCCAACCAAAAACTAAAAGATGATACTAGAATCTGAAATTTTGAGTCTCCAAATTCCTAGCCACATGAGATCATTTTCAAAATACAAGAGATTCAGCTAAAATTTTTTGTTTAGAAACAGATTCTCATTCTTTCAAGGGCACGATCAACCTGTCTATAATATTAAAATAATATATTATATATATACATTCAAATTAACACAGCAATATTCCTGCCTACAATATTCATTCATGATCAACCAAAAAAGAATACAAAAGGATTTGATCAATATCCATTCATTCATGATCAACCAAAAAAGAATACAAAAGGATTTGATCAATATCCACAGAGAGTCCTCATCAATCATCATCATCATCTTGAATATATTAAAGACATCATATTAATATCACATAACAATGCATTGCAATAAGTTGAGTTTCGTTAAATTACATTTATTTGGTACCTGAGAAAGCTGTGAAGAATGCATATGTGGGCTAAATTGGGTAAACATTTCTCTCATTTGCAACATCATTTCTCTCATTTGCTCTTGATACCTCGCAACTAATTGGGCTAGTGATTGGGCGAGTTGCTCTTGATGCCTCGCCTCTGACTGGGCTAGTTGCTCCCTCACAAATGCAAGTGAAGTCTCCAATTCTGTAATCCTCTAGATCGTTTCACTTGACGACGGTGGAGTCAATGTATACCGTGAAAGGTTTGACCCACTTCTTCCTGATGGGGTTGGTCCAAAACTCACCTCACGTACACGTCCACAGCGCTCTGAACCCATCATTTGGGCAAATGCATCATCTTTGGACCATAGGATTCCACCACCATGCTCTCCTTGTAGTGGTGTGCCCTCTTCATTCAAAATTTCTTTCATCCTAGCCTGTTTTCCACAAGAACCAAATAACACATTACTTTCTATAAACAATACAAACACAAAATACGAAAGAAATAGAATACAAATAGTGCTTACAATGTTCTTTCTTGCTTGGGCAATGCCAGGAGTCCCATCTTTGGTAATGTAGACTTTTTCATTAACAATTGTTTGCTCCACTGCCACCCCTATTGATTTCGACTATGTCATATTCAACAGTTTCATTACTTGAGTTAAAATTGATGTTGGTGATATCTGTTAACATTATCAATTTCCAATTACAAAAATGATGTTCTCATGGCAATAACACCTATATATATATATATATAGCCCGTTATAAAATAAGTTGGAAGAATATAACTCGTTTAAAAAAGAACAAATCAACTAAATAATGCAAATAAATAATGATTGAAATAAAAAGAGTAAATAGAAATATACTTTTGTAAAGATTGAGAGATAGAGAAATAACTAAAGTTATTGGTTGTATGAAATCTGGAAAGAAAGCAATAAATTAATAAAAAAGGACAGCAACTTAAGAGAAAAATGTTTGGTATCAAAAACTCAAAACATCTTTTTGGCTAAGTGAGTCAACTACTTCTAAATTGATTAATCCTAATATATCTTCAACGAATTTCAAAGAATGAATAATATATTATATCATATTGTACAATAATTACCTACAAGCCCACAACTGATTACTTCTAAAAATTGAATCAGCGCATAAGAAGAGAATCAATCAATAGTAGTTTTAGACAAAACATAGGCAATCCACTATTCTCTCATAAGCAAATAAGTGAATCTTAAGGTATCAAACCAATTTCCTATACCCATTCCAATTTGTTCAAATATAAAATGTTATCATCTAGAAAATATTTATAGTAATAGCCAAGACTGGTATTTCCTGTAGTTTCCACATGAATGGAGAAAACAATATATAATTATATATGAATAAAGCTAAAAGATTAGTAACTAAAATTAACACACATAGTTTTGAAAAGTGATTATTTTCAATATCTTCAACCACATAGATATATAGCTAATAGAGTGAAAAATTGCTTGAGACAATTATATATAGGCAAATATTTTTCCACTAGCATACAACATGGGGACCATTTACTACATCTGACACCATCCTCTAATAATTATAGAAATCATTGCTCTCCATTTCTCGCTAAAGCCACATTACTCCATCATGTACAAAAGAAAGTCTAACATTTTGATAATCAATTTTTTATTTAACCAATTTAACAAAGATCATGAATAAGCTTGAGCTTATTTACTAGATTGGTTTACCAAGTTTGAACACACACTAAAAATCATATCAATCATGTTCAAGAAGCAGATTATCTACGCTAAGAAAGCTCAATGGTTAAAATACTAATGCATAAATAGGTAGTTACAACCAACTTGTCTTCTTATCCCATGAGGCAGTTCCCAATCAAAATGAGATGTGAACATTTTTGTGATAATGTATGATAGTGTGCGATGGATGTTTGATAATTTAAGAAACTTTAGGACAAGTACCAGTTGTATATAGTCTACATGATAACATGTGATAATGTAGCAGATCTAATGCATTTTTTACTATGATATCAGTAGTATGGGCAAAACTTCTAGGCCTAGACCTTGCTATCTCTTTCTATTTACCACGACTCTGCTTGTTCTTGTCACTTAATATCTGCAAACATATTCCCGGCCAAAAAAAAAAAAAAAACTCCTGAATATAGTCTACTTGGTAAATTTAAATACTTCGTCATATGTATATTACCACGAAAAGAAAATAGAGCAAGAAAGTAGCAGTACATGTGTTTTATCCAAAAACCAATAGTCAATCAACATCATGTACTACTGTTGGTTAGCTCATGACGGTTTTTTTAATAGTACAGCTTCTTTTGTCATCCTAAGTTTATAGCATTCACATTTTAATTCACATTTTAACTTGCTCCTTCGACCCCTTCTCAATTCCCCTAGTTGATGCATTACCCAGTTCATTTAATCAAGTGGTGAGACAACAGTATAATGCAAGAATTGACCCTACTCATAATGACATTTAGTACAATGGCTGTAGATGACAGTTAATTATATCTTATTTTCATACTACCTTAATCTCTTTCCAACAATCTACTTTATACGCTCCTGGGACACTTGTCCAAGTAGCAAGCTTGTGGGCAATAATAAAGGTTGCTGCTAAAAGTGCCCAACCACCTAGTAAATGTTTGATCTCCCCAATCGATTGGCCAGTGGTATTTAATTCCAACTTAATTTTTATGTTAACTAGAAGATCCCAAATTTGTTGAAGCTGCGTTTTTTCACACTTTTTATACCCATTATTGGTTACTAGAATTTCTTGAGTATCATTTGTATATAGTAAACCACCATTAGGAATGAATTTTCAAAGTTCATAACTAATGAAAAATATCACACCACAAAAAAAATTTGCATCTAGTAATAAATATCAAACGTTATATTTGAAGACATGTGAACTACCTAAGTGTTGTGTCTCATCATCACTTGCAGTCGGTCTTGCACCCTCAGAAATATGGGTGTCCTCCATTTCTTCCTCCACCCTCTGTCGTGAATGCGACGATCCTTGGCCAACTTTAACAAGCAGCAATCGACGTTTTCTTCCCATTCTTGCGTTCAACAACTTAACAATACAAATATAATGATATTATAGATAACAATCAATTGCATATAATGTAAGTGATAAGGTTATTGTCAAACAAGATGCAAACTTGCACTTGTCAATATTTCGAGCAATTACCAGTCTTAACACACATGAAGAAATAACAATCCTAACATATGCAAGATTTTCAAACTTTGCACACCATAGAACTTTACAAATTCTACTTCTAATTTATGAGTTCAATAATAATTGTAACATAATCACACATAATACACCCAATAAACTATTACACTACTCATCCTCATTGTACTCGTTTTCGTTGTCATCCTCATTGTTGGACTCATTGTCAATAAACTCACAATTTTCTAAGTTGTCCATTTCATGAAGATTTCTTTCAACAATAATAGAGGCATTAATTGTCATTCCCTCTAGATCATCTCGAGCCCAGCCAATGTTGTCACTCACAACATCATACTGTATATATTATACAGAACATTCTCACAGAACATTCTCACAAAACCTATATGCGTCATCCTCATCACGCTAGGGACCAATACCGGCATCAAACACATCTCTAGCTTTAGTTTTAACAACAACATATCAATCTTTGTGCCTTTTATCTTCCATCTATAAAACTTGTGTAGCTTGAGATGCCAAGACATATGGTTCATCCATCATTTCATCCTTATTATGTATGAAGTGTGTAAAATTAACCACAAGAAATCCAAATTCATCAGTCTTATAACCTCTTTTATTTTGATCATCAACCCATTTACACTTGAATAATACATGTTTGATATTATCAGAATAATTCAACTCGATAATATCAGTTGAAACACTATAGTACGTAATGCCACCTTTTTTTTTTTTTTTTGAGAAACCAAACCAGTAGTCTGGGCATATATTGAAACAAGCAACTAATGAACATCAAAACCTACAAGGGGCAATGTTAGCAGGCATTACATCAGACCAAGACTTGGCAACCAACCGAATCCTTAGCTTTTTTAGCCAAGGCACCTGCCACAATATTACCACTACGAGGAACATGAACAAACAACACAAACAATATTACATCTTTTCTGTTTGTTAATTTTGTTCATGTTCCTCGTCGTGGTAATATAATGCCACCTTCAGGAGTGACATTAACTTCACTATTCTATGTTTTCTATTTGCCTCATCGTTTAAACTCCTAAATTTTAAGTCATTTATGACATAATGCTTCAACCACTTTACTATATTATATGGCTATTTGGAAAGTATAATAAGTGTATCACTAACTCCCTCCCTTTCCTTGTCAGCATGTCAGCATCAGTCATTGACATTACCTAACATAACCAAATGAATTTATTATTAGTAGTATTGTAATTCTAGTTATGAGAATGTTACAAGTTTAAGAAGCTGAAAATGTCACACGTACACAACACCTAAACCAACCACAAAACCTCTCCACGTGGTGCTTATAAATAATAGCATCAGATATATGATGATGGCCCTTTCGAAGTTCGTCTTCTATCAATCTTTTGTGTATGTTGTGCAAACAATTGTATCAGGGTTAATAGACCTAACAAACATTGGATTAATGTGCAATGATATTGTTATACATAGTGCTTACTTATGAAACTGATTAATATTTTTGGAATTGAATAAAACGTAGCGATGGGCTTGGGTCAACTCTCTATTGTCTAGTGTCACGCTCGAAACCTCCCATGTTGACTCCTCAATCAGCCTGGTGAGTCAATTGAATATAGTTTCAATTCCTTTCATATACCGTACACAAAATGTTAAGCACTCATCTACTAAGTATTCTTTAGCAATAGACCATTAGAGCAACTCTATTTCATACATAAGACTTAAGGCGTGAGAGGTATTTATAAAGGAATGAGAAGATCAATAATTGACAATAGTTATTCGAACGCACACATGAAGCTCATAGTTTATTACATATGTCTTACCTCTTAATGGGATACATCCAACGGTAGTGAACTGGATCTCCACCTTGGCTTCAATAGCTAAGTGCATTACCAAATGTACCATCACTGTAAAAAAAGATGGAGGAAATATATTTTCCAATTCACACCACGTCACTGCAATGTCTGCCTCGATAATCGCAATATCTAAAACTTTAAGGGTTTTGGAACAAATTTTTCTGAAGAAACAAGCTAACTTTATCAAAGGCTTAGTAATTTGAGATGACAAAGATCCGTGTAATGCTATTGGAAGGAGTTGCTGCATCAAGATGTGATTATCGTGACTTTTCAAACTAGAAATCTTATGTTCCTTCAGATTGACACGGTGTGAGATATTGGAAGCATATCCTCAGGCACTCTTACGTCCTTCAAAACTTGCAAGAAACCATCTTTCTCCAATGCAGTCATATGAAAACAAGCGGGCGGTATAGTATACTTATCATCACTTTTTCGTTGTAGGTGAAGTTCACTCCATATTCCCATGTCTGCCAAGTCAAGGCGTGCCTTGTAATTATCCTTTGTCTGTTCTTTCAAATTCAGCAACGTGCCAAGTATATTGTCCATCACATTCTTCTCTATATGCATCACATCAAGATTATGTCGCAACTTGTGATCCTCCTAATAAGGTAAGGTGAAAAATATATTTATCTTCTTCCAAACACATTGGTCTGCCTCCCCTCTCTTTCTTTAATTGTAAGCAAGTTGACATTTCTTTCCCATACAATGTCCAACTAAAATTTCAATCTGCATAATTATGTTTGATGCAACTGGTGGTATAGGTCATCCTAAAAAAAAAAAAAAAATTATTCGGCTAGTTTTATAGCCACGTTTTCTAAACACTGCAATAAGGCCTATCCAAAAAACGTGGCTAAAACACCTATAAATGTGGGTATAGGTCATCTTAAAAAAAATATATATATATATATATATTTGGCTAGTCCTATAGCCACATTTTCTAAATCCAGCAATAGAGCCTATCCAAAAAACGCGGCTAAAAACACCTATAAATGCAATTATAGACTTAACCTAGAGTCGCATTTTAAAAATGTGGTTATAGGTCAATAATTTAAGTTGCGTTTACTAAAAACACGGCTATAGGTTGGCTATAGCCGTGTTTTTGTAAACGTGACTTAAAAAAAACGCGACTATAGCCTACATGTTTTGTAGTGATATTCCAAATTTTATACTATTGCACCATAAAATTAATAATAATAAGTTTACCCTACAAATTTATAATTTTGGTTATTCGTGTTTTTTACTTCTAAATTGCAACAAATCAAATAGCATTTATAATACATAACTCAAATGTCTTTTATTGATGCAATTCAAAGTTTGAAATTATATATATATATATATATAGTATCAGTCAATGATACAAGGCCATTTTCACAATTCCATTGATGCAATTAAAAGTTAGAAATTATATATATTTACTATCGGTCAATAATACACTATTTTCATGATTCCATTGTGTATGAATGTTAAACATTCTTATTATTAAATAAATTTATTGCAAATTTTGAAACATTTAAAAGTTGTTTATGGTATAATTTTGTTTAAGTTTCACCATTTTATTAATTATTATTAGATGAATATCTAGTAAATCTTTTTTTTTATGGGAGGTAAATCTCATTATTATATCACATATTCATTTATGCAAATATGCATGCAAAATTTATATAAACTATATCTCATATACTATTCAACTCATATATTTATGAACTTAGTATTAAGGTAAAAGTATAAAATACCAAAATTTTGATAGGTTAAAGACAAGGGGATTTTTCAATTTTTACCATCTTGATATGTAACAAGTCTGATTATAAGATTTTTTTTTTTAAATAAAAAACTAGGGTGGTTTTGATAAAATATTATCCAACAGTTTCTCTTTTGATAGTATTATAATAGTAAACAACAAAAATGATTTGTGTGGTGTAATATTAATAAAAAATTTATCTAGAATTGATTCTCAAAAAAAAAAGAAAAAAAAAAGAAAAAGAAGTTTGCCTTTGAATTACTCTTATGGTAATATTCTTATTGTAGGGATAAAGGCCCGAAATCATATATTGGGTCTTGGACTTGGTTCAAAGACATTAAATGGTCCGAGAAGGGACAAATAGTTATGAGGGGTTCCAATTTTAAAGTCCCATAAACAAGAAACGAATGGAAGGTGGTCTAAGGAGGAACTCCTCCTCGAATATGATCAATGCAACTCAAATCTGTATTCTAACAATCAAGGTGACATTCTAAAAAGTTCCAGTAATAAGGACGTGCATCATACACGTATAGAAGTGATGGGAACTCAAAAATATTTAAGGAAAAACTGCTACCACCGCATTAAATATATTGCAACTATTTTTCTAGCCTCATTTATATGAAGAAGACTATTGAACAGTGCTGTCTTGGCTATCACGACTCACAGAAAGCCAAAGAAGGTGTCTGATGGGACAGACACTTCAGTAAGGGGTCAGATGGTCAACAAGTGTAGGATCAAGATGGTCCAAAGGGAGATATATAAAGTGAGTGACCCTCTATGAGAAGGGGATTGGAAAAATAGAGAGAGAAGACTGTAGCAATCAATGTTGTACTTGTAAACAGTTTAAATCAATTTACATGGAGAATTACCTCCTCGGACAATGAAATTTAGCTCGTTCTATGTTCCTTGTTCTTTCTTAATCATCTCTTGAATCCATGTTAGCTGTTATCTAATTCATTAGGGCCTAATTCTTTGACCCACTCTCTACAAATTTATTGTACTAGGCTCATTGGGCCAACATTCCTTATTTTTTAGGCTTAGGCTGTAAAATGTGTCCTTACAATTGGCACCGTCTGTGGGAAGAACTTGTGTGATAGTGAGTGCAACGGTCAACTATGGTAGGTTCAGGTCCACACCAGGCAAAGTCCATAGCATCCCAACACGAAAATCCCTTCGCTAACCTCGAACGCAAGCGGGATCGAGAAGGCATCGTACACACCACACATATTGGTAAAAGTCATTCTCGAGTTGGGAGTCACATCTTTCAGCAGCAGAACAATAGAACCATTCAAAGGGAGACTGACGATTTAAGAAGAAGCTACGCCATGCACGACAGAAATGAACTCCCTCCAGTTCTGACATCTCCTCCAATGATGAAAAGGATGCTAGTTATAGGCAAAGGTCAAGAACTCCACCAAGCGAGTCTTTCTCCTACGATAAAGAGCACTATCATAAGCGAAGATACAGGAACCTGCCTCATAAAGGTTAGAATCAAATCTCCAAATCACCTTTCACGCGCAAGATAGAGAGGGCAAAACTTCCTCGGCAATTCTATCAGCCCACGTTCACCATTTACAATGGTTGAACGGATCTTGTAGAACATGTGAGCCAAGTCAACCAGAGGATGGCTGTCCACTCTAAGGATGAGGCTTTGATGTGCAAAGTATTTCCCTCAAGTTTAGGACCTGTGGCGATGAGATGGTTTGATGGTCTGAGGGCCAATTCCATAGATTCAGATTCCTTTAAGGAGCTCACCCGGACCTTTGGCTCTTGCTTTATCACATGTAGAAGGGTACCTAGGCCCTTGAACTCATTGCTGTCCTTATCCATACGAGAGGGGGAGACTCTGAAAACATAATCGGACAAATGCTGGGAGATGTACAATTAGATAGATGGTGACTTTGATGTCGTGGCCATCAGTACTTTTAAGGTCAGCCTCCCTGCCGAGTACGGTTTAAGGAAGTCTCTAACTGGCAAACTTGTTACCAGTGTGATCCAACTCATGGACCGGATTAATAAGTACAAGAGGGTTGAGGAAAACCAACAGCAAGGGAAAGGTAAAGCGAAGGTTATCCTTCAAGAGATGAGAGATTTCAGGTTGGACCGATTCAACAATAATCGACCTTGGAGAGATTTCGCCGGACAATCAAGGTCTGCTAATACTTAGGTGGTTAATGTAGTGTTCTGAGAATCGATGCGTTAGGTTTTGGGGAAGATTAAAAATGAGTCGTTCTTTAAATGGCCAAATAAGATGGCAGGAAATCCTATGAGATGCAACCAGAGTCTTTACTGCCACTACCATTAAGACTAGGGACACACTACGGAGGATTGCAAGAATTTGTGGGACCATTTGAACTAGCTAGTCCGAGAAGGAAAGTTGAAGCAGCTGTTGCACCATTCCAATGGCTAGGCAGAGCGGACAAGGTCGGATCCCGGGAGAAATGCTTCTTCAAGACCTCCTCTGGGAACGATTAATGTCATCTTTGCTGCTCTCGGTAGGATCGGTTTGGCTGTTCATCGAGGACAACAATTCGAAGCCAAAAAGAGCCAAAGTAGAGATCCAATCGGTCTTGGGTTTCTTAGACGAGGATAAGATCGGAACCATTCAACTTCATGACAATGCGTTGGTAGTCACACTCACGATAGGGGGTATGATGTGAAAAGAGTATTGGTAAATCAGGGTAGTGTTGGGGGCTGAATTTGAAACCCTCAAGGGGAAGACTATAATTCCAAGAGGTCAGATTAGACTACCCATACAAACCGGTTCAGAAGTGGTGGAGGTGGATTTCATTGTGGTGGACGCTTATTCACCTTACACAGCTATTGTGGCCAGACCTTGGCTTCATGCCTTATGAGTCGTCTCTTCTACCCTACATCAGAAGGTGAAATATCCGTCGGAGGGCCAGGTTAAAGAGATTATGGGGAGTCAGTCCATGGCCAAGCAGTGCATGGTGGCTGCCATCTTACATTGGCCCGAAGATGAGTCCTTGGCCTCTGCTGAAAGGGGCTTATAGCAATCAAAAACTCCGGTGCTGCCCAATAATGGATCAACCGAGGAAGCAAAATGCGGAGATCTAGAAAAGGTTGTTGTTGGCGATGATCCAGAGAAGTTCTTTTAGGTCAGTTCCCAATTGCCTCCCCAAGAGTGGAACGAACTAATTGAGTTCCTTAAAAAAAATGTTGATGTATTCACGTGGAGTACTTATGAAGCTCCGGGGGTGGATCCAGACTTCATTTGCCACCATTTGAATGCCAATCCATCTGTTACCAAAAAAAAAAAAAAAAACTTCTCGGCGCTTATCTAGAGACCATTCTGATGCTGCCAAGGATGAGGTAACGAAGCTTAAGTAGGCAGGGGCTATCAAGGAAGTGTTTTACCCTGAGTGGCTGGCCAATATTGTGGTAGTGAAGAAAACGAATAGGAAATGGCGAGTATGTGTGGATTTCATGGATTTAAACAAGGCTTGCCCAAAAGATCCATTCCCTATGCCTCAAATAGACCAGTTGGTAGATGTCACAGTGGGCCATCCTCAGATGAGCTTTTTAGATGCCTTCCAAGGATACTATCAAATATCATTAGCCTTGGATGATTAGGAGAAGACGGTTTTTGTCATTCTCATTGGAAATTACCATTACAAAATGATGCATTTTGGCTTGAAAAATGTGGGATCCATCTATCAAAGGATGATGATTAAGATGTTTGAACCACAGTTGGGCAAGAGTATTGAGGTCTATATAGATGACATGATGGTGAAGAGCAAGGTGGTGTCTAAGTATGTGGGAGACCTCGGAAACATTTTTAAAATTCTAAAGGAACACAAGCTACGCCTTAACGCTTCCAAAACTCATTTAGTGTGGGATCAAGCAAGTTTCTGGGCTACGTGGTGACTCAGCAGGGAATCGAGGTTAATCTCGACCAGATTAAGGTGATAAACAGTCTACAACCACCTCAAAATCCCAAAGAAGTTCAAAAGCTAACCGGAATGACTGCTGCCTTGAATAAGTTCATCTCTCAGTTAGCAGATAGATGCAGACCATTCTTCCTGTTGATGAATAAATGGAAGGAATTTGAATGGACTGAGGACTGTGCTTTGGCCTTCTAGCAACTTAAGGAATATCTCTCTCATCCACCTATCATGTCTAGTCCTAAGATGGATGAAGTTTTATTTGCTTATATTGCTGTGACCCTTCATGCTGTGAACTTAGTCTTGATTCGAGTTGATAGCGGCATATAAATGCCAGTTTATTATGTGAGCAAGTTACTACATAAGGCCGTGATTCGTTATCTACCACTGGAAAAAGCTATCTTGGTGGTAGTGCATGATACACGAAAGCTCTCCCATTACTTCCAAGCACATACGGTCGTCATCTTAACTCAACTTCCACTCAGGGCTATACTTTATAGTGCTAACTACACAGGAAGGATTGCTAAATGGGGCACAGTTTGAAGGGCTTTTGACATCAAATACATGCCTCGTACCTCTATCAAGGGTCAGGTCTTAGCAGACGGGGTGGTCGAGTTCGCTGAACCCCCATTAGAAGAAGTGGCAGCGACACAAAACATAGATGGAAAATCAGTTGGCACAATCTCCCTACAAGAACCTTTATTTTGGAAAGTATATGTTGATGGTGCAGCAAATCAGAAGGGGTTCAGAGTAAGGCTAGTTCTGGTATGCCCCGAGAAGATTACTATTGAAAAGTCATTATGGCTAAGCTTCTCAGCCACACATAATGAAGTTGAGTATGAGGCTCTATTGATGGGTATGGCCATGGATTGGAAAAATAGAGAGAGAAGACTGTAGCAACCAATGTTATACTTGTAAACAGTTTAAATCAATTTATATGGAAAATTACCTCCTCGGACAGTGAAATTCAGCTTGTTCTATGTTCCTTGTTCTTGTTTAATCATCTCCTAAATCAATGTTAAACGTTGTCTAATTAACTAGGGCCTAGTTCTTTGACCCACTCTCTACAAATGTATTGTACTGGGATCATTGGGCTAACATCCCTTATCTTTTGGGCTTAGGCTGTAAAATGTGTCCTTACAATTATAATAGTAAATATCTTTTCATTGGGTTATATTTTTATTAAACTCATCCTTTATTTATATATAATGTTAAAGATATAAACTTTTTTATAAAATTTTTTGTAAACTGTTGATGTGGTGAGTGATTATTAATAAATGAACAAATGATGTTAGTGGTGAACATAGATGAAAACTAATAAGAAGTTGACCACAACAACAATTTGTAATTTTTTTTTTGAGAAACCAATTTGTAAAAATATTGTAAAATAGTTTGTAGTTGTAGCATTACTATTTATTTATATACTAATATTTATTTTTTGTGTTGGTTCTAATAACAAATCAAATACAAGGGTTAGTACTTAGTAATTGTGGAACTCAATTCAAAACGTATCTATGAATTTACTTTAAGAGATTAAATTCAATAAGGATGGGTTGTAAACTCTTTGATTTACACCAACTAATAAAGATATGTCATATCAGATTTTTACTTAAACTCATTGTAAAATCAATACATCTTAATATACCTAATAACATATCAACAAAAACATCCTGTTACGACTAATAATATCTCAATCAACTCCTACTTTTACCAACATCATCAATCTTAGAACAAACTTAAACTCAAATCTCATCGATTCCTATCAAAAAACAAAAAAGAAAAAAAAAATCTCATTGTTTTAGCAACATTGTGGATCTGTGATAGAGATTCCATGACCTCAAGGTTTACTTTTTCTTGATTGGACAAACTGCTTAGACGTGCTCCTTATTTCTTTGAGTTGTAACTGATTCTTATTTCTTGGTACAAACTGGTAGCAAGTGTAACACCCCAACCTAATTACATAATTAACTTATGAGTTTATATGCATGTTGTTATCTTAATTACTTTTAAGTGCATGAAACTTTGATTTTGTGATATTATAGAAGATTCATGCTATTTTTTTTAATGTTGTAGAAAGAAGTTATAAAGGTAGGGATATATATGAAAAGTTATATTATTGTGTGGGACTTTCTAGATATATATGCTTATAAGGGGTGAATATTATAATTACCAAAAGTTGGAAAAAGGTGGGTGTGATATTTTTCTTCTTAGCATCACACGTATTCCACCCCAAAGTCAATGTTCTTATCCTTCTTTTGCTGCTCCAGAACAGCTCCTAGTTCATCTTTCCTTGTTCTTTTTGTTCTTTTCCTTTTGCTCCTACACGGCCAAACCTCTCTCTCTTTCTCACCAAAAATCATAGAAATCTCACTCTAAAGAAGAAACTCAAGAGCCTAAAAACTAAGATTTCATCTTCAAAGTGTGAAGGTAAGTAAATTAAACCTCATTTGATTTTGTGTACTTGGAATAATATGATTGTTTGTTTATTTTCATTCTTTATCCTCTATTCTGATTTTTAGGCTGAACTTGTGATTCTGATTTTGTAAGTTGAAAGAGTGATGGTGTTATGGTCTATTGGATGCTTATTAGGGTATTTTAATAAGTATTGTATAGGTATAAAAATACCCAGATGAAATTAAGGTCAAATGCTATTTGTTGATGATTTTAGAAAGAATATGTGCTGAAGCTGTCACTGTGACAGATTCGATGTTTACATAAATAAAATTCTGTATTAAATCATTTTCTGTGAATTAGGATGCTAGGAGTAGTTTTTATGAACTCTAAGACATATATGGTTGTTATGGAAGTGGTCTCACAGCAATTGGATGAGTAGAAAAATAATGGTTTAATTTTTAAGTTGCATGAGTTTCTGCCAGGACAGATTTGAACACGTTGTCTTGTATGATTTTTAATAAATCATAGTTTTATGCTTTGAATCCGAAATTTTTATGGTATATACTGGACATACAGGGGAGTAGTTGGATAAAATTTCATGACTTTTGGATGTGTTTTAGCGGCCCATTCGTATTTTACAAATGGGGCTTTTGCTGCTGAAATGACCAGTAAACAGGGTAGTATAACTCTGACTTTGTGGATTTAATTTTGAAGCTAGGTTGAATGTTTTGAGCTATAATTTTATATGCTCATTCTTTGGTATGTTTGAATCATATATAAATTTTATGCCTTGGTTTCTCTATGGTTTGGATGCATAATATGTTTGATGATTGTATCATATGCTTTGCGGAACTTATTGTGATGGGAATTAAGATTTTCTTAAGTTTGAGAGTTAGGATATGATTGGGGTATAAGTTTAAATGTTTAGGAAGAGGTTGTCCATAATAAGTTTTGGTTTCTCTTTTAGGTGACGAGAACGAGAACACGGACACTTGAGCTCCTCTTGTACAATCTCTCGCGTCTTCGGCTTTCAGGTAAGGGATTTGAGATATGTGCTTTTGATAAGTATAAAGATTATTTCAAAAGTATTATGCATTAAAACTTTTTAATTAAAGATATTACATATAAGCTTGGTTTAAGTAAAATATATGTTCGTGAGTTGTGCAAGCTTATATACATGAAAATTTTAGCATATTGATGCCATTATTTATATCACGAACATAATATTTAAAAATGAAATGGATATGCTATTATTATGGAGTATTATGCAAAATAAGAAATTTTAGTGTAATGTATAAGTATGGAAATATAGTGTTCAGGTTATTCCATTGTTATGTTCTGAACTCTGCCAGTAGGGGTTAATTATTGGCTTTCCATGGAAAATGTTATCTGTTTGGCCATTTAAAGTAGAGGAAATGGGGTTGCCCGTAACTCTAATCTGAATAAGGCCTTCTCCCCAATGTGTACGGACGGCGGGGAGGAATAAAACCTTGAGGAGATGTGCCATCAGGCCTCTCAAAGAGGACAATATCATACACACAAGGGCAACCAAATGTGATGAGGCCTTCTCTGTACAGACTTATCAGATATGGAATAACCAATATGTCATTAATAGCTATATTATGTGATTGATCATGAGAGAATGATTTTATTTAAATGCATTANTTATACGAAAGGAAAATGAAGTACGTTCATCTAAAAGCTCGTAAATTATTTTGAGAACAATAAGAACAAAATGAAGACTATTTTATCAAAGTTGGCATATCCATAAAGTATGTAATTTACATGCATTCTTATCAAGGGCCCATGGAGCTTAAAAACCTTACTGGGCTTCGCAGCTCACCCTTTTATATTTCAGTGCACAGGTTCTTCCTGGAAGCAGCGAGAGTATTAGAGGTGGCAAGGATTCTGTGTTTTCTCGTTTGTCAGAATGTAGCGTTTTTGTTGTGTAGTGGTTTAGCTCTTTTGTTGTATAGGAAGAATCAAGATGTACTTGATTCTCGAGCACAGATGTAATTCGGTATCTTAGTTGTTTTAAACCCCAGTTGTATGTCTTTGGGGTTAGGTTTGTAATAAGAGTTTGGTTAACGTTTAGCTATGTTATACTTACATGGAATACCTGACGTTTTTAGCCAAGTGGTAATCTTTCCAAGTTTCAAAGGAAATGAACTTTCAGGTTTTCATCATTTTTATATATTTTGGTTTTATGTAAGAATATAAGCAGGAATTCAAGAAACAAATTCTTGATAAGCACTTTCAGATCAGGTTGGTTCGTGTTAGTATTGAGGTAAACTTGATATTAACATGCCGGTCATGTTCTAAATCCTGAAGTACAGGTTTGGGTTGTGACAGTTGTGGTATCAGAGCATAGGTTATGATTTTATAGACTTCTAGATAGATGTAAGTGTTTTTGGAAGTCAGAAAGGGGTAGTTTGGGTAGATTAGTAAATGCATATCTCTTCGGAGACATTTGAATTTTTGTTTTGTGAATTTTGTTGTGCTCTATGTTTGAATAATTGCATGTCTAATCTACATCACATACATGTTGAGTTTATGTTATAACATTCATATTATGAATATGTTAATAATAAAGAAAAATGGTATCCTAGCATGTATGACATCGTTTCTTAATAGGATGCAAGCTTCAGATATAAGTAACGTGTGCAACCAAGTGTTGGAGGAGATTGCCCAAAGGGCAGCTAATATCCATCCTCCAACTAGAGTTAGTCAAGGTTCTACCCAAGAGGCTTTTCTAAAGCAAAGGCCTCCTTCTTTTAGTGGCACTACAAATCCATTAGAAGCAGAAAGTTGGGTTTTTAAGATGGAAAAGATTTTCAAATTCCTTGGATGCACAGATTCTCAGAAGGTGAATTATGCTACATACATGTTTGAAGGTCCTGCTGAAATATGGTGGAAGTCAGCAGAGAGACTTCTATTAGAAGGAAGAGGTGATAATGCCAAGATTAGTTGGGAAGAGTTTGTGAAGAAATTTTATGAGAAATATTTTACAGAACGCTTCAGAGATAAACAAGCTAAAAATTTCGATGAACTTGTCCAAGGGAGTATGGGGGTTGCTCAATATGAAGCAAAGTTTACAGAGTTATCTCGTTTTGCTCCTCATCTTGTTTCTACTGAAGCTTTAAGGGTTAAGAAGTTTCTTAATGGGCTGAATTTCAAAGTCAGACATCGTTTGACAACTTCTCGCAGTGAAGACTATAAAGCTTTGGTTGTACTTGCTGAAGCCGTAGAAGAAGACCTCCAAGAAGGTACAAAAATCAAAGCTGCATTAGAACAGAATAAAGGCAAAATAGTGAAGTTCAATCAGCCCTGGAAAGGAAAATCTTCCCTTAACTCCTCCAAGAAGAAGTACCCACCAAGAGCTGTAGAAAAATGTGCCCATTGTGGAAGACCTCATTCTGGGGAATGCCGTGCTGCCACCAATACATGTTTTCGTTGTGGGAAACCTGGTCATTTTATTAGGGATTGTCCAAATAATTCTAACAAAGGGAACTCCACTGCTGGAAGTGGACAAAAGAGGCCTATGATCCAGGGAAGAGTTTTTGCCCTCACAAAACAAGATGCACAAGCGGCACCAGATGTAGTATCAGGTACTCTCAATATTTGCTCTAAAGCTGCTCATGTTTTATTTGATTCCGGCTCTTCACACTCTTTTATATCCCCTGCTTTTGCTGATATGCTACACATGAATCCTGAGTTGTTGGATTGTGAACTATGGGTGTCTACTCCTTCGGGTGTAATTTTGTGTGCTCAATGGGTGTATCGAAGTTGTGTTATAAACATTGCTGGTAGGGAGTTAATTGCAGATTTAATATTGTTAAATATGCATGACTTTGATGTCATTTTGGGTATGGATTGGTTGTCGACTCACCATGCAGTTGTAGAATGTTTTGAGAAACGTGTAATCTTTCATATACCTGGCCAATCTGAATTTTATTTTGAGGGAGATAGAAAGGTTAAACCAGTGAGTATAATTTCTGCTCTTCAAGCGAGTAATATGCTTAAAAAGGGGTGTAGTGGCTTTTTGGCATATATGATTAATTCTGAAGCTACTAATGAGAAGTTAGAAGATATTCCTATTGTAAAGGAATTTCCTGATGTTTTTCCAGAAGAGTTACCTGGCCTACCTCCAGATAGGGAGATTGAATTCTCTATTGAACTTTTGCCTGGTACTGGTCCTATATCTAAGGCTCCTTATAGGATGGCCCCAGCTGAACTTAGAGAGTTAAAATTGCAATTACAAGATCTACTTGATAAGGGTTTTGTTAGGCCAAGTGTTTCGCCATGGGGTGCACCAGTTCTGTTTGTTAAAAAGAAGGATGGGAGTTTGAGACTTTGTATTGATTATCGGGAACTGAATAAGGTAACAGTGAAGAACAAGTATCCACTTCCCCGAATAGATGATTTATTTGATCAATTACAAGGAGCATCAGTTTTCTCAAAAATTGATTTGCGTTCTGGCTATCATCAATTGAAGGTGAAGAAGGATGATATACTGAAAACTGCCTTTCGAACCCGATATGGTCATTATGAATTTCTTGTGATGCCTTTTGGGTTGACAAATGCACCAGCTGCTTTTATGGATTTAATGAATAGAGTATTTCAGCCTTACTTAAATCAGTTTGTGGTGATATTCATTGATGATATTTTAATATACTCTAAGAGTCAGGAAGATCATGAGAAGCATTTGAGGATCGTATTGCAGACTTTAAGGGATAAGCAACTTTATGCCAAACTAAAGAAGTGTGAATTTTGGCTGGCACAAATTTCTTTCTTAGGACATGTGATATCAAAGGATGGAATTTCTGTTGATCCAAAGAAGATTGAAACTATAGTGAATTGGGAAAGACCAAAGACTGTCTCGGAGGTTCGTAGTTTCTTGGGCTTGGCTGGTTATTACCGGAGATTTATAGAGGGTTTCTCCAAGATTTCTGGGCCTCTAACCAATTTAACCAGGAAAACAGTGAAGTTCGAATGGACTGATAAATGTGAGCACAGTTTTAAGGAGTTAAAACAAAGACTAGTTACAGCTCCAGTGCTTACTTTACCTTCAGGTTCAGGAGGTTTTGTGATATACAGTGATGCTTCTAAGAAAGGTTTGGGATGTGTTCTCATGCAACAAGGGAAAGTCATAGCTTATGCCTCTAGACAACTAAAGTCATATGAGCAAAATTATCCTACTCATGACTTGGAATTAGCAGCAGTGGTCTTTGCTCTTAAAATTTGGAGACATCATTTGTATGGTGAACCTTGTATGATATACACCGATCACAAGAGTCTCAAATATTTGTTTACACAAAAAGAGTTGAATCTTAGGCAAAGAAGATGGCTGGAGTTGATAAATGACTATGATTGCTCCATTGAATATCATCCCGGCAAAGCAAATGTGGTGGCAGATGCTTTGAGTAGAAAGTCTTCAGGACAATTAGCGTGCATGCTAACTACTCAGAAAGAAATTTTGGCAGATTTACAACGGATGGGGATTGAGTTTATAATCAGGGGTTCAAGTACATGTTTTTCCACTCTAGTTGTGAAACCTACCTTATCGGAGAAAATTAGGGCCTCTCAATTTAATGATCCAAAATTAGCAAAGATCCGTGATAAAGCATCTAATGGTAGTATACCTGGTTTTCTCATTAGCAAGGATGGTGTTTTAATGCACGGTTCTAGATTGTGTGTTCCAGCAGATGATGAGTTGAAAAGACAGATTATGGAAGAAGCTCATTGCACTCCCTATACCGTACATCCGGGTAGTACCAAAATGTATCATGATTTGAAAGGAAATTTCTGGTGGAGTGGTATGAAGAAAGATATTGCTGAATTTGTAAGTCGTTGCTTGACTTGTCAACAAATAAAGGCTGAACATCAACGACCTGGAGGACTATTACAGCCCCTCCCTATCCCTGAGTGGAAGTGGGAGCATATTTCTATGGATTTTGTTGTGGGACTTCCAAAATCATTTCAAGGTTATGATTCAGTTTGGGTGATTGTAGATCGAGTAACCAAGTCAGCTCATTTTCTTCGTGTGAAGGTTAACTATCCTTTAAATAAGCTTGCTAAGTTATATATACAAGAAATTGTGAGGTTACATGGGGTTCCTTCATCTATTGTGTCTGATAGAGATCCTAAGTTTACTTCACATTTTTGGGAGAGCTTACAGACAGCTTTGGGTACTAAACTGACATTCAGCACAGCTTACCATCCTCAGACAGATGGACAATCTGAACGTACTATTCAGACCTTTGAAGACATGTTGCGGGCTTGTGTTTTGGATTTAGGAGGCAGATGGGATGATCATTTATCATTAATTGAGTTTGCCTACAACAATAGCTATCATTCTAGCATTGGGATGGCTCCTTTTGAGTCTTTATATGGACGACGATGTCGGTCACCAATCTGTTGGGATGAAGTTGGAGAAAGGAAGTTGATAGGACCTGAGATTGTGCAGATTACAGTTGATAAAATCCGGTTGATTCGAGAACGAATAAAGGCTACTCAGAGTAGGCAGAAAAGCCATGCTGATAAGAAACGACGAGACATTGAATTTGATGTGGGAGATCATGTATTTATCAAAGTTTCACCAATGAAAGGAGTGATGAGATTTGGGAAGACAAATAAGCTAAGTCCTAGATTTGTCGGACCATTTGAGATATTAGAAAAGATTGGATCAGCTGCATATCGAGTTGCTTTACCTCCTGCATTATCCAAGATACACAATGTATTTCATATCTCTAATCTCAGAAAATATATTCCTGATTCAAAGCATGTGATAGAGTATGAACCACTTCAAATCCAAGAGAACTTGTCATATGAAGAGATCCCAATTAAGATTTTAGATCGTAAGGAGCAAGTTCTTCGCACCAAGACAATTCCTATAGTCAAGGTGTTGTGGAGAAATCACTCTACAGAAGAGGCAACCTGGGAGGCAGAGGAGGAAATGAGGCAAAAGTATCCGAATCTTTTTGTTGATGGTATGTGTGCAATTTTCGAGGACGAAAATTTTTTTAAGGAGGGAAGGATGTAACATCCCAACTTAATTGCATATTTAATTTTGTGGTTTATATGCATGCTATTATTTTAATTACTTTTAAGTACATGAAGCTTTGATTTTTTTTTAAAGACTATGAATAATGGAAATGGCTAGTTGCATTATATATATATATATTTAGTATGATGCATAGTTGGTGTTTTAATTAGACATATGATGCATGAATTGTGATTGTGGAAATTTCACTCCCATGCAACCAATGAGAATTCAATACAAGTAATACTAAAGCAACATGCAAGTTGACAAACCAAAAGGCCAAGACTTGGCCGGCCATGCAAATTTACTAAGAGCCATTTTCCTTGACCTTTCTCAAGCATTAGAACATCCAAGAAGTTATCCCCTTCAATTTTTCCACGGGTACACACACATAAATCAGAAAAGTCCACTCCTTATCTTCTTGGCTGCTCCAAAAGTCTCTCTTTATCTTTTCTTTTGCTGGAACCAGAAAGTTCAGCACTCTTTCTCTTCTCCTTCTTCTTTATTCTGGTTTCTTTCTTCTTCCCCTCTCACACGGCTGTAACTCTCTTTCACCCTCTCACCAAAAATCATAGACAACTCTCTCTAAGGAGAAATTAAGAGCCTAAACACTAAGGTTTCATCTTCAAAGTGTGTGGGTAAGTAAGTTAAAGCTCATCTGATTTTGTGTACTTGGAATAGTATGATTGTTTGTTTATTTTCATTCTTTATCCTCTGTTCTGTTTTGTGAGACTGAACTTGTGATTCTGTTTTTGTAAGTTTAAAGAGTGATGGTGTTATGAGCTATTGGATGCTTATTAGGGTTTTTAATATGTATTTTATAGGTATAAAAATACCCAAACGAAATTAAGGCCAATTGCTATTTGTTGATGATTTTAGAAAGAACATGCACTGAAGCTGTCCCTGTGACAGATTTGATGTTTACAAAAAGAAAATTCTGTATTAAATCATGTTTTGTGAATTAGGATGCTAGGAGTAGTTTTTACGAACCCTAAGACATGTAGGGTTGTTATGGAAGTGGTCTCACAGTATTTGGATGAGTATAAAAATAATGGTGTAATTTCTAAGTTGCATGAGTTTCTGCCAGGACAGATTTGAACATGTTTTATTGTATGATTTTTAATAAATCATGGGTTTATGTTTTGACTCCGAAATTTTTATGATATATACTGGACATACAGGGGAGTAACTCTGTAAAATTTCATGACTTTTGGATGTTTTTGAGCAGCCCATTCGTATTTTACAAATAGGGCTTTTGCTGCTGTAATGACCAGTAAACAGGGTAGGAAAACTTTGACTTTGTGGATTTAATTTTGAAGATAGGGTGAATGTTTTGAGCTATAATTTTATATGCTCATCCTTGGTTATGTTTGGAGCATGTGTAAATTGTATGCCTTGGTTTCTCTATGGTTTGGATGCATAATGTGTTTAATGATTGTAGCATATGCTTTGGGGAACTTTTTGTGATGGGAATTAAGATTTTCTTGAGTTTGAGAGTTAGGTTATGATTGAGAATAAGTTTAAATACTTAGGAAGAGGTTTTCAATAATAAGTTTTGGTTTTCATTTAGGTGACGAGAACGAGAACACGGACACTTGAGCTCCTCTTGTACAATCTCTCGCGTCTTCGGCTTTCAGGTAAGGGATTTGAGATATGTGTCTTTGATAAGTATAGATATTATTTAGAAAAGTATTATGCATTAAAGCTTTTATTTAGAGATATTACGTATAAGCATGAGTTAAGCAAAATGTGTGTTCGTGAGTTATTCAATCTTATGTACATAATAATTTTAGCATATTGATGCTATTATTTATATCACGAACAAGATATTTAAGAATGAAGCGGATATGCTACTATTGTGATACGTTATGTAAAAGCAAAGTTATCAGAAAAATATAGTTTTCAGTTATTCCATCGTTATGATCTGAACTCAGCCAGTAGGGGTTATAGTACTGGCATTTCCATGGAAATTCTGATTGGCCATTATAAGTGGGACTGGCTCTGCTGTACCCGCCCTTGTTGGTAATAGCCAACTTGTGGAGGATGTCAACCTACCCCCATGGTTGAAAAGATGTATTATGATATGATTCCGGAATGACCTAGCATTGTGGGGAATGCTGGATGCCTGGCACTTTGTGCTGGAAGCCTCCCAAAGTTGTGACAGACTTACAGTTGGATTAACTAATATGTATGATAAATGAGCCATTGAGCTATTTGGAATTATAAGAAAAGTATGATGATAAGAAAGGTATATTGAATATGTTATAAGTTTAATGAGAAGTTATGATAAAGTAATTACGATATGTTCAAAGATAAAGTTACTGAACTAGGTTTATCCTTTTATTATTATACGAAAGGAAAATGAAGTACGTTCATCTAAAAGCTCGTAAATTATTTTGAGAACAATAAGAACAAAATGAAGACTATTTTATCAAAGTTGGCATATCCATAAAGTATGTAATTTACATGCATTCTTATCAAGGGCCCATGGAGCTTAAAAACCTTACTGGGCTTCGCAGCTCACCCTTTTATATTTCAGTGCACAGGTTCTTCCTGGAAGCAGCGAGAGTATTAGAGGTGGCAAGGATTCTGTGTTTTCTCGTTTGTCAGAATGTAGCGTTTTTGTTGTGTAGTGGTTTAGCTCTTTTGTTGTATAGGAAGAATCAAGATGTACTTGATTCTCGAGCACAGATGTAATTCGGTATCTTAGTTGTTTTAAACCCCAGTTGTATGTCTTTGGGGTTAGGTTTGTAATAAGAGTTTGGTTAACGTTTAGCTATGTTATACTTACATGGAATACCTGACGTTTTTAGCCAAGTGGTAA
This sequence comes from Quercus suber, assembly GCF_002906115.3. NCBI lineage: Eukaryota > Viridiplantae > Streptophyta > Magnoliopsida > Fagales > Fagaceae > Quercus > Quercus suber. Next base: position 1,373,069 of record NW_027069594.1, on the reverse strand, counting down.
TCTTTCCAAGTTTCAAAGGAAATGAACTTTCAGGTTTTCATCATTTTTATATATTTTGGTTTTATGTAAGAATATAAGCAGGAATTCAAGAAACAAATTCTTGATAAGCACTTTCAGATCAGGTTGGTTCGTGTTAGTATTGAGGTAAACTTGATATTAACATGCCGGTCATGTTCTAAATCCTGAAGTACAGGTTTGGGTTGTGACAGTTGTGGTATCAGAGCATAGGTTATGATTTTATAGACTTCTAGATAGATGTAAGTGTTTTTGGAAGTCAGAAAGGGGTAGTTTGGGTAGATTAGTAAATGCATATCTCTTCGGAGACATTTGAATTTTTGTTTTGTGAATTTTGTTGTGCTCTATGTTTGAATAATTGCATGTCTAATCTACATCACATACATGTTGAGTTTATGTTATAACATTCATATTATGAATATGTTAATAATAAAGAAAAATGGTATCCTAGCATGTATGACATCGTTTCTTAATAGGATGCAAGCTTCAGATATAAGTAACGTGTGCAACCAAGTGTTGGAGGAGATTGCCCAAAGGGCAGCTAATATCCATCCTCCAACTAGAGTTAGTCAAGGTTCTACCCAAGAGGCTTTTCTAAAGCAAAGGCCTCCTTCTTTTAGTGGCACTACAAATCCATTAGAAGCAGAAAGTTGGGTTTTTAAGATGGAAAAGATTTTCAAATTCCTTGGATGCACAGATTCTCAGAAGGTGAATTATGCTACATACATGTTTGAAGGTCCTGCTGAAATATGGTGGAAGTCAGCAGAGAGACTTCTATTAGAAGGAAGAGGTGATAATGCCAAGATTAGTTGGGAAGAGTTTGTGAAGAAATTTTATGAGAAATATTTTACAGAACGCTTCAGAGATAAACAAGCTAAAAATTTCGATGAACTTGTCCAAGGGAGTATGGGGGTTGCTCAATATGAAGCAAAGTTTACAGAGTTATCTCGTTTTGCTCCTCATCTTGTTTCTACTGAAGCTTTAAGGGTTAAGAAGTTTCTTAATGGGCTGAATTTCAAAGTCAGACATCGTTTGACAACTTCTCGCAGTGAAGACTATAAAGCTTTGGTTGTACTTGCTGAAGCCGTAGAAGAAGACCTCCAAGAAGGTACAAAAATCAAAGCTGCATTAGAACAGAATAAAGGCAAAATAGTGAAGTTCAATCAGCCCTGGAAAGGAAAATCTTCCCTTAACTCCTCCAAGAAGAAGTACCCACCAAGAGCTGTAGAAAAATGTGCCCATTGTGGAAGACCTCATTCTGGGGAATGCCGTGCTGCCACCAATACATGTTTTCGTTGTGGGAAACCTGGTCATTTTATTAGGGATTGTCCAAATAATTCTAACAAAGGGAACTCCACTGCTGGAAGTGGACAAAAGAGGCCTATGATCCAGGGAAGAGTTTTTGCCCTCACAAAACAAGATGCACAAGCGGCACCAGATGTAGTATCAGGTACTCTCAATATTTGCTCTAAAGCTGCTCATGTTTTATTTGATTCCGGCTCTTCACACTCTTTTATATCCCCTGCTTTTGCTGATATGCTACACATGAATCCTGAGTTGTTGGATTGTGAACTATGGGTGTCTACTCCTTCGGGTGTAATTTTGTGTGCTCAATGGGTGTATCGAAGTTGTGTTATAAACATTGCTGGTAGGGAGTTAATTGCAGATTTAATATTGTTAAATATGCATGACTTTGATGTCATTTTGGGTATGGATTGGTTGTCGACTCACCATGCAGTTGTAGAATGTTTTGAGAAACGTGTAATCTTTCATATACCTGGCCAATCTGAATTTTATTTTGAGGGAGATAGAAAGGTTAAACCAGTGAGTATAATTTCTGCTCTTCAAGCGAGTAATATGCTTAAAAAGGGGTGTAGTGGCTTTTTGGCATATATGATTAATTCTGAAGCTACTAATGAGAAGTTAGAAGATATTCCTATTGTAAAGGAATTTCCTGATGTTTTTCCAGAAGAGTTACCTGGCCTACCTCCAGATAGGGAGATTGAATTCTCTATTGAACTTTTGCCTGGTACTGGTCCTATATCTAAGGCTCCTTATAGGATGGCCCCAGCTGAACTTAGAGAGTTAAAATTGCAATTACAAGATCTACTTGATAAGGGTTTTGTTAGGCCAAGTGTTTCGCCATGGGGTGCACCAGTTCTGTTTGTTAAAAAGAAGGATGGGAGTTTGAGACTTTGTATTGATTATCGGGAACTGAATAAGGTAACAGTGAAGAACAAGTATCCACTTCCCCGAATAGATGATTTATTTGATCAATTACAAGGAGCATCAGTTTTCTCAAAAATTGATTTGCGTTCTGGCTATCATCAATTGAAGGTGAAGAAGGATGATATACTGAAAACTGCCTTTCGAACCCGATATGGTCATTATGAATTTCTTGTGATGCCTTTTGGGTTGACAAATGCACCAGCTGCTTTTATGGATTTAATGAATAGAGTATTTCAGCCTTACTTAAATCAGTTTGTGGTGATATTCATTGATGATATTTTAATATACTCTAAGAGTCAGGAAGATCATGAGAAGCATTTGAGGATCGTATTGCAGACTTTAAGGGATAAGCAACTTTATGCCAAACTAAAGAAGTGTGAATTTTGGCTGGCACAAATTTCTTTCTTAGGACATGTGATATCAAAGGATGGAATTTCTGTTGATCCAAAGAAGATTGAAACTATAGTGAATTGGGAAAGACCAAAGACTGTCTCGGAGGTTCGTAGTTTCTTGGGCTTGGCTGGTTATTACCGGAGATTTATAGAGGGTTTCTCCAAGATTTCTGGGCCTCTAACCAATTTAACCAGGAAAACAGTGAAGTTCGAATGGACTGATAAATGTGAGCACAGTTTTAAGGAGTTAAAACAAAGACTAGTTACAGCTCCAGTGCTTACTTTACCTTCAGGTTCAGGAGGTTTTGTGATATACAGTGATGCTTCTAAGAAAGGTTTGGGATGTGTTCTCATGCAACAAGGGAAAGTCATAGCTTATGCCTCTAGACAACTAAAGTCATATGAGCAAAATTATCCTACTCATGACTTGGAATTAGCAGCAGTGGTCTTTGCTCTTAAAATTTGGAGACATCATTTGTATGGTGAACCTTGTATGATATACACCGATCACAAGAGTCTCAAATATTTGTTTACACAAAAAGAGTTGAATCTTAGGCAAAGAAGATGGCTGGAGTTGATAAATGACTATGATTGCTCCATTGAATATCATCCCGGCAAAGCAAATGTGGTGGCAGATGCTTTGAGTAGAAAGTCTTCAGGACAATTAGCGTGCATGCTAACTACTCAGAAAGAAATTTTGGCAGATTTACAACGGATGGGGATTGAGTTTATAATCAGGGGTTCAAGTACATGTTTTTCCACTCTAGTTGTGAAACCTACCTTATCGGAGAAAATTAGGGCCTCTCAATTTAATGATCCAAAATTAGCAAAGATCCGTGATAAAGCATCTAATGGTAGTATACCTGGTTTTCTCATTAGCAAGGATGGTGTTTTAATGCACGGTTCTAGATTGTGTGTTCCAGCAGATGATGAGTTGAAAAGACAGATTATGGAAGAAGCTCATTGCACTCCCTATACCGTACATCCGGGTAGTACCAAAATGTATCATGATTTGAAAGGAAATTTCTGGTGGAGTGGTATGAAGAAAGATATTGCTGAATTTGTAAGTCGTTGCTTGACTTGTCAACAAATAAAGGCTGAACATCAACGACCTGGAGGACTATTACAGCCCCTCCCTATCCCTGAGTGGAAGTGGGAGCATATTTCTATGGATTTTGTTGTGGGACTTCCAAAATCATTTCAAGGTTATGATTCAGTTTGGGTGATTGTAGATCGAGTAACCAAGTCAGCTCATTTTCTTCGTGTGAAGGTTAACTATCCTTTAAATAAGCTTGCTAAGTTATATATACAAGAAATTGTGAGGTTACATGGGGTTCCTTCATCTATTGTGTCTGATAGAGATCCTAAGTTTACTTCACATTTTTGGGAGAGCTTACAGACAGCTTTGGGTACTAAACTGACATTCAGCACAGCTTACCATCCTCAGACAGATGGACAATCTGAACGTACTATTCAGACCTTTGAAGACATGTTGCGGGCTTGTGTTTTGGATTTAGGAGGCAGATGGGATGATCATTTATCATTAATTGAGTTTGCCTACAACAATAGCTATCATTCTAGCATTGGGATGGCTCCTTTTGAGTCTTTATATGGACGACGATGTCGGTCACCAATCTGTTGGGATGAAGTTGGAGAAAGGAAGTTGATAGGACCTGAGATTGTGCAGATTACAGTTGATAAAATCCGGTTGATTCGAGAACGAATAAAGGCTACTCAGAGTAGGCAGAAAAGCCATGCTGATAAGAAACGACGAGACATTGAATTTGATGTGGGAGATCATGTATTTATCAAAGTTTCACCAATGAAAGGAGTGATGAGATTTGGGAAGACAAATAAGCTAAGTCCTAGATTTGTCGGACCATTTGAGATATTAGAAAAGATTGGATCAGCTGCATATCGAGTTGCTTTACCTCCTGCATTATCCAAGATACACAATGTATTTCATATCTCTAATCTCAGAAAATATATTCCTGATTCAAAGCATGTGATAGAGTATGAACCACTTCAAATCCAAGAGAACTTGTCATATGAAGAGATCCCAATTAAGATTTTAGATCGTAAGGAGCAAGTTCTTCGCACCAAGACAATTCCTATAGTCAAGGTGTTGTGGAGAAATCACTCTACAGAAGAGGCAACCTGGGAGGCAGAGGAGGAAATGAGGCAAAAGTATCCGAATCTTTTTGTTGATGGTATGTGTGCAATTTTCGAGGACGAAAATTTTTTTAAGGAGGGAAGGATGTAACATCCCAACTTAATTGCATATTTAATTTTGTGGTTTATATGCATGCTATTATTTTAATTACTTTTAAGTACATGAAGCTTTGATTTTTTTTTAAAGACTATGAATAATGGAAATGGCTAGTTGCATTATATATATATATATTTAGTATGATGCATAGTTGGTGTTTTAATTAGACATATGATGCATGAATTGTGATTGTGGAAATTTCACTCCCATGCAACCAATGAGAATTCAATACAAGTAATACTAAAGCAACATGCAAGTTGACAAACCAAAAGGCCAAGACTTGGCCGGCCATGCAAATTTACTAAGAGCCATTTTCCTTGACCTTTCTCAAGCATTAGAACATCCAAGAAGTTATCCCCTTCAATTTTTCCACGGGTACACACACATAAATCAGAAAAGTCCACTCCTTATCTTCTTGGCTGCTCCAAAAGTCTCTCTTTATCTTTTCTTTTGCTGGAACCAGAAAGTTCAGCACTCTTTCTCTTCTCCTTCTTCTTTATTCTGGTTTCTTTCTTCTTCCCCTCTCACACGGCCGTAACTCTCTTTCACCCTCTCACCAAAAATCATAGACAACTCTCTCTAAGGAGAAATTAAGAGCCTAAACACTAAGGTTTCATCTTCAAAGTGTGTGGGTAAGTAAGTTAAAGCTCATCTGATTTTGTGTACTTGGAATAGTATGATTGTTTGTTTATTTTCATTCTTTATCCTCTGTTCTGTTTTGTGAGACTGAACTTGTGATTCTGTTTTTGTAAGTTTAAAGAGTGATGGTGTTATGAGCTATTGGATGCTTATTAGGGTTTTTAATATGTATTTTATAGGTATAAAAATACCCAAACGAAATTAAGGCCAATTGCTATTTGTTGATGATTTTAGAAAGAACATGCACTGAAGCTGTCCCTGTGACAGATTTGATGTTTACAAAAAGAAAATTCTGTATTAAATCATTTGTGTTTTGGATTTAGGAGGGCAGATGGGCATGTATATTTATCATTATTGAGTTTGTACACAATAGCTATCATTCTAGCATGGGGATGGCTCCTTTTGAGTCTTTATTATGGACGACGATGTGGTCACCAATCTGTTGGGATGAAGTTGGAGAAAGGAAGTTGATAGGACTGAGATTGTGCAGATTTACAGTTGATAAAATCCGGTTGATTCGAGAACGAATAAAGGCTACTCAGAGTAGGCAGAAAAGCATGCTGATAAGAACGACGAGACATTGAATTTGATGTGGGAGATCATGTATTTATCAAGTTTTCACAATGAAAGGAGTGATGAGATTTGGGAAGACAAATAAGCTAAGTCCTAGATTTGTCGGACCATTTGAGATATTAGAAAGATTGGATCAGCTGCATATCGAGTTGCTTTACCTCCTGCATTATCCAAGATACACAATGTATTTCATATCTCTAATCTCAGAAAATATATTCCTGATTCAAAGCATGTGATAGAGTATGAACCACTTCAAATCCAGAGAACTTGTCATATGAAGAGATCCCAATTAAGATTTTAGATCGTAAGGAGCAAGTTCTTCGCACCAAGACAATTCCTATAGTCAAGGTGTTGTGGAGAAATCACTCTACAGAAGAGGCAACCTGGGAGGCAGAGGAGGAAATGAGGCAAAAGTATCCGAATCTTTTGTTGATGGTATGTGTGCAATTTCGAGGACGAAAATTTTTTTAAGGAGGGAAGGATGTAACATCCCAACTTAATTGCATATTTAATTTTGTGGTTTATATGCAGCTATTATTTTAATTACTTTTAAGTACATGAAGCTTTGATTTTTTTTTAAAGACTATGAATAATGGAAAGCTAGTTGCATTATATATATATATTTAGTATGATGCATAGTTGTGTTTTAATTAGACTATGATGCATGAATTGTGATTGTGGAAATTTCACTCCCATGCAACCAATGAGAATTCAATACAAGTAATACTAAAGCAACATGCAAGTTGACAAACCAAAAGGCCAAGACTTGGCCGGCCATGCAATTTACTAAGAGCCATTTTCCTTGACCTTTCTCAAGCATTAGAACATCCAAGAAGTTATCCCCTCAATTTTCCACGGGTACACACACATAAATCAGAAAAAGTCCACTCCTTATCTTCTTGGCTGCTCCAAAAGTCTCTCTTTATCTTTTCTTTTGCTGGAACCAGAAAGTTCAGCACCTTTCTCTTCTCCTTCTTCTTTATTCTGGTTTCTTTCTTCTTCCCCTCTCACACGGCTGTAACTCTCTTTCACCCTCTCACCAAAAATCATAGACAACTCTCTCTAAGGAGAAATTAAGAGCCTAAACACTAAGGTTTCATCTTCAAAGTGTGTGGGTAAGTAAGTTAAAGCTCATCTGATTTTGTGTACTTGGAATAGTATGATTGTTTGTTTATCATTCTTTATCCTCTGTTCTGTTTTGTGAGACTGAACTTGTGATTCTGTTTTTGTAAGTTTAAAGAGTGATGGTGTTATGAGCTATTGGATGCTTATTAGGGTTTTTAATATGTATTTTATAGGTATAAAAATACCCAAACGAAATTAAGGCCAATTGCTATTTGTTGATGATTTTAGAAAGAACATGCACTGAAGCTGTCCCTGTGACAGATTTGATGTTTACAAAAAGAAAATTCTGTATTAAATCAGTTTTGTGAATTAGGATGCTAGGAGTAGTTTTTACGAACCCTAAGACATGTAGGGTTGTTATGGAAGTGGTCTCACAGTATTTGGATGAGTATAAAATAATGGTGTAATTTCTAAGTTGCATGAGTTTCTGCCAGGACAGATTTGAACATGTTTTATTGTATGATTTTTAATAAATCATGGTTTATGTTTTGACTCCGAATTTTTATGATATATACTGGACATACAGGGGAGTAACTCTGTAAATTTCATGACTTTTGGATGTTTTTGAGCAGCCCATTCGTATTTTACAAATAGGGCTTTTGCTGCTGTAATGACCAAAACAGGGTAGGAACTTTGACTTTGTGGATTTAATTTTGAAGATAGGGTGAATTTTTTGAGCTATAATTTTATATGCTCATCCTTGGTTATGTTTGGAGCATGTGTAAATTGTATGCCTTGGTTTCTCTATGGTTTGGATGCATAATGTGTTTAATGATTGTAGCATATGCTTTGGGGAACTTTTTGTGATGGGAATTAAGATTTTCTTGAGTTTGAGAGTTAGGTTATGATTGAGAATAAGTTTAAATACTTAGGAAGAGGTTTTCAATAATAAGTTTTGGTTTTCATTTAGGTGACGAGAACGAGAACACGGACACTTGAGCTCCTCTTGTACAATCTCTCGCGTCTTCGGCTTTCAGGTAAGGGATTTGAGATATGTGTTTTGATAAGTATAGATATTATTTAGAAAAGTATTATGCATTAAAGCTTTTATTTAGAGATATTACGTATAAGCATGAGTTAAGCAAAATGTGTGTTCTGAGTTATTCAATCTTATGTACATAATAATTTTAGCATATTGATGCTATTATTTATATCACGAACAAGATATTTAAGAATGAAGCGGATATGCTACTATTGTGATACGTTATGTAAAAGCAAAGTTATCAGAAAAATATAGTTTTCAGTTATTCCATCGTTATGATCTGAACTCAGCCAGTAGGGTTATAGTACTGGCATTTCCATGGAAATTCTGATTGGCCATTATAAGTGGGACTGGCTCTGCTGTACCCGCCCTTGTTGGTAATAGCCAACTTGTGGAGGATGTCAACCTACCCCATGGTTGAAAAGATGTATTATGATATGATTCCGGAATGACCTAGCATTGTGGGGAATGCTGGATGCCTGGCACTTTGTGCTGGAAGCCTCCCAAAGTTGTGACAGACTTACAGTTGGATTAACTAATATGTATGATAAATGAGCCATTGAGCTATTTGGAATTATAAGAAAAGTATGATGATAAGAAAGGTATATTGAATATGTTATAAGTTTAATGAGAAGTTATGATAAAGTAATTACGATATGTTCAAAGATAAAGTTACTGAACTAGGTTTATCCTTTTATTATTATACGAAAGGAAAATGAAGTACGTTCATCTAAAAGCTCGTAAATTATTTTGAGAACAATAAGAACAAATGAAGACTATTTTTATCAAAGTTGGCATATCCATAAAGTATGTAATTTACATGCATTCTTATCAAGGGCCCATGGAGCTTAAAAACCTTACTGGGCTTCGCAGCTCACCCTTTTATATTTCAGTGCACAGGTTCTTCCTGGAAGCAGCGAGAGTATTAGAGGTGGCAAGGATTCTGTGTTTCTCGTTTGTCAGAATGTAGCGTTTTTGTTGTGTAGTGGTTTAGCTCTTTTGTTGTATAGGAAGAATCAAGATGTACTTGATTCTCGAGCACAGATGTAATTCGATATCTTAGTTGTTTTAAACCCAGTTGTATGTCTTTGGGGTTAGGTTTGTAATAAGAGTTTGGTTAACGTTTAGCTATGTTATACTTACATGGAATACCTGACGTTTTTAGCCAAGTGGTAATCTTTCCAAGTTTCAAAGGAAATGAACTTTCAGGTTTTCATCATTTTTATATATTTTGGTTTTATGTAAGAATATAAGCAGGAATTCAAGAAACAAATTCTTGATAAGCACTTTCAGATCAGGTTGGTTCGTGTTAGTATTGAGGTAAACTTGATATTAACATGCCGGTCATGCTCTAAATCCTGAAGTACAGGTTTGGGTTGTGACAATTGGTTCTGGGCCTTTGACCATAAAATTATTTTTTGTGTTTCCCTAATGAATTCAAATCCACCCAACAATGGCACAATTCCATCATATACAGCACAAATTACATTTTGTAGGTCAACAAGAAAAACAATTGATCTTCTTATTATATATCAGGTGGATTTGGATTCATTATTAACCCTAAAATATCCCAAACAACTAAAAGGACCAAAATACTCTTGGAACCACAATAAAAGGACCAAAATACCCTAGGATCCCAAAGGACCAAAAATATCTCCGAAACCTCTAAAATAACCAAAATACCCTCGAAATCTCTAAAATCACTAAATATGCTCAAAAACCACTAAAATACCCCTTGAAATCTCAAAATCTCTGAAATGACCAAAATATCCCTAAAATCTTTAAAATGAGAAAAATACCTATGAAACCTCTAAAATGACCAAAATACCCTCAAAATCTCTAAAATCACTGAATTTGCTCAAAAATCACTAAAATTTACCAAAATACCCCCATAAACCAAAAAATAATCACTGAAATACTCTCGAAATCTAAAAAATTACCAAAATACTCTCGAAACCTAAAAATGACTAAAATCCCCTTGAAACCTAAAAAATGACCGAAATACACCCTAAAACTAGAAAATTACCAAAATACCCCCAAACTAAAAAATTACCAACATACCCCTAAACTTAAAAATTACCAATATACCCCCTAAACATAACAAATGACCAAAATAGCTCGTAACTTAACAACCAAAATAACCTAAAAACTATAAAATGACCAAAATACCCCTAAACTTTTAAAAAGAAGAAAATACACCCAAAACCTCTAAAATGACCAAAAATAACCCGCAACCTCTAAAACGACCAAAATACACCTTAAAATATCTAAAATGACCAAAATACCCTTGAAACCTTTAAAATGACCAAAATACCCCTATACCTCTAAGATGACCAAATACACTTGAAACCTCTTAAATTACCGAAATAGAGGTTAGGGGTATTTTGGATGTTTCAAGGGTATTTTCATCAAATTAAAGGTTCTAAGAGTATTTCGGTCATTTTGTAGGTTTCGAAGAAATTTTGGTAATTTTTTAGGTTTTAAGGGTATTTCATTAATTTTTATATTTTGTGGTTATCTCAGTCATTTTTTAAGTTTCAGGGGATATTTCGGTCATTTTTTGGTTTATGGGGTATTTTGGTAAATTTTAGTGGTTTTTGAGATATTTGATGATTTTAGAGATTTTAAGGGTATTTTGGTCGTTTTAGAGATATTTCATGGGTATTTTTTATTTTATTTTTTAGGTTTCAGGGGTATTTCGGCCATTTTTTTAAGATTTGGGGGGGGGGTATTTCTGTAATTTTTTAGGTTTCAAGGTCTTTTGGTCATTTTCCAGGTTTCAAGGGTATTTCGGTCATTTTTTAAGTTTAGGGTATATTTTAATTATCTTATATGTTTTAGGGGCATTTTTTCATTTTATAGGCTTCAAGGGGCATTTTGGTCATTTTATAGCTTTCAGGGGTATCTCGGTTATTTCTTAGGTTTAGAGGGTATTTTTGGTAATTTTAAGGTTTCGAGATATTTCAATAATTTTTTAGGGTTAAGGGGTATTTTGGTAATTTTAGGTTTCAGGGGTATTTTGGTCATTTTATAGGTTTCAGGGGTATTGCGGCCATTTTTTTAAAAAAAGTTTAGGGAGTATTTTGGTAATTGTTAGGTTACGGGGGTATTTTGGTCATTTTATAAGTTTCAGTGGTATTTTAGTCATTTTCTTAGGTTTCTGTGATATTTTGGTTTTTTTTTTGTTTAGGGGTATTTTAGTCATTTTCTTAGGTTTATGGGGTATTTTACTAATTTTTAGTGAATTTTCGGAGTACTTTGAGTATTTTCAAAATTTAAGGGCATTTTGGTAATTTTGATTATTGGGTAAATGGGTGGGCTGGGGTTTACTTATAATAATTGGGTTGAGTTGGGTTTGGGATATAATTAATTAGTCAATGGGTAATAAATAAGTAAATGAGTTTTATGTACCCAACACAATTATATCCACCTCAAATCCACCTAAATCTACCCATTTGACACCCCCAATTTTCACTGTATTTTTTAACACAGTAGACTTTGATATTTACGCTTGATGTCATCGGATATAAGCCGGCAGAAGTTTCTAGATGTCGTTATTATATTTTTTGATGTGATTTATTTGGAATCAGGTGGATGTCCATAATTTTAAAATGGAAGGGAGGCAACAAAATTCCTAGGAATTGCCATCGTGTTAAATATATCTATACTCACAAAAGGTTAGCACTTCTGTGACCATAATTTTGCTGCACAGATCATTGCACTCCTTTGAAAGGTCTACAACTAATTTGCAAAGAGGAAAAGCATGAAGTCTTTATTTTCGGAGCCTGCAGCATTGCCTACCCATCTTCACCATCCAGGGAAGGATGGGCTTCCAAATACCATTACCTATCTCATGTATTCAATTATTTTCATCTCCTACACTAATGTTTCACTTTCTATGCTTCTTTCACAAGAAATGGTCGGCAGAAGGCCATTTCTAGTCTTCTTCATAGGCCGACCAATTATCTATAATGTGTTTCTAATCTGTTCTCTGATCGCGTTTATGAGCGCCTACAGTTCCTTGATGATCCAAGACAAACCAAGCGTTGAAAGATTTTGCAGCTATATTGCCGTGGCTTCCATGTTGGCATCTCTTGCAATTGTTCTCTACGCAGTTGTGGGGTTTTCACACACAATTGTATCTCTTACATAATTCTACTGAAAAAAAAAATGTGCATGTGCATATATATATATATTCATAAGCTGCAATGTAATTCAAAAAACAAAAAAAGCTGGACAATCAGCCTTACATGTAGAGAGCGAGATCTCTGGCAGGTTGTTAATATTGAAACTAAAGGACTCTCTAGAACTAAGAGCTAATCTTGCAACTATATGAGTAGCAGAGTTACAGACTCTTCTAACCCAATGAAAGCTACATCTTAAAAAGGAAGCTTTAAAACATAAAATACTACTAATAGTCCAGTTAGGAACAACATCAGGTTTGGACAGAGAATCATAGCAGATTTTGCAGTCCCCTTCGAAAATGACTTGGGTCCAGTTTTCCTGAGTTGCTGACTGTACAGCCCAAAGGAGGGCAGAGGCTTCAGCTTGGAGAGGAGAACATTTGATATTGATCTTGACATCAGCTCGGCATCTTTTGTGTAGAACTTGATTTCTTAAATACCAAATTTCATCAAGAACCAAAGCTATGTTGAGGGGATGAGCCACTGTTCTTCTGATGGAACAGGTGCGCTGGGGGGGGGGGGGGGGGGGGGGGGGGATTCCAGGATGAGCTATTACAATTGCTTTTGCAAATGTTAATTTTTCAAAAATAAAATTAATAAAATCTTACTTAAAAGTTAAAATCAATCATGTCACAAGAATATTTAGTGAATTATACCCCAAAAAAAAAAACTAAATTAGTAATTTTATATCTCAAAAAAATAAGAAGAATTCATTGTAAATATAAAAAATTAAATATACTTTAAATATAAAAAATGCCACATTTAAAATTGTTATCTTAGTCCTTATAATATTTCGATTGTCAAGCTGAACATGTTGGGATCTAGAAGATTTTCTCAGCGTTTGTGATCTCCCCTTCCATGTAAGGGCCTAAAACAATGGAGTCAGTGGGAGCTGGCTCAAAACGGTCAAAGAAAGAAAAGATAATTGAAATCACTTTTCAATTCAAGCTGTTCTATTGCATCATTCAGTTCCGACAGCAAGGCAAGTAATTATGGAGCAGCACTGTGGGATACAAACATTATTAACCAAGCATTCAGAAGATGCTAGTGAGTAGTGATGATAATTGATAAATAGAGACATAAGCAAAAGGCATTGATTAAACGCCACCAAAAAAAAAAAAAAAATGAAACCCAGCGAAATAGCTTATGAGCATATTTAAAGCAGCCATACGTAGATTAAGATCTTAATAATATAAAATCTACATATATAAGTAAGATCTTAATAATATAAATTCTACATATAACAAAGGCAAGCATGTAGTTGTTATATCCAACCTGTGTAAGAAATTCAATGCCTTACTTTGTAACAAAACAACCACAAACATAAAACACATCTACAACACTAAGGCTCAAAAATTGCAAACAACATTCAGCGTTAATTGTATGTTAATGTTATTGTGTAATTATACATCTTTCGACATTGCTGCACCAAATGATTCAGCAGAACCAAAGCCCTGTTAATTGTAAGCTTCTGCCTCTAATTGGCTGTCCAGATTCAGCACCAGACGTTAAAGAAAAGGTCCATCCATAGATCCATGTCATGCTGAGCCTATAATACCGTTCAAAGAAAGTTATGCGTCCAAAATCCATTACCTTATGCCTCATGAATTCAATCTCTTGGATCTCCTACATGGTACTTGTGATTTCTGCGCTTCTTCCACAAGAAAACGTGGACGTAATGCCAGTTCCACTCTTCTTCAGAGACCTACTGGCACTCTATCTTATATTTTTAGGCTCCAACCTGTGGGGTACTTCACTTCCCAGTTGATCTATACGTACACAAGCACAAGCCAAGGGTTAAAAGATTTTCTTGGAAAATTGGCCTGGCTTCCATGGTTTCAGCACTAGCAATAGTCATCTACTCTGCAGCTCTCTGGTTACCATGAGTATCAGCCAATGATCTGTAGATGGCCAGGTTTCAATTCCCTTCCCTTCCATTATGTAAAAAAAAAAAAAAAAACATTAGTCTTTAACGACACTGTGGCAGCTGTAAGGAACTTAATGGAATTTCTGCTTGTTTTTATGCTTATGGGTTTTGTTATTTTTCAGTTTCTTTATATAATGACATTTTTTTTTTCTGGAAACACTCCGTTTGATATGAACGTATACATATTAATGATTTCTAGTAAATTGAATTTTGGCAGATTTCAGCGACAAATTTCAGAGAAATTGTACAGTCTAACAAATCTGAGAAGTAAATAAAAAACAATTAAAAAAAATTTGGAAGTTGAGATGCTGTTTCAAAATAAATAATAAATGCTGTGATTCCATATCATACTAGTTCTCAATCTCATACCACCAACCAAACCAGATTGAGTGACCCATGTTTGTTTCGTATCACTTCACATGCTGGACTATATTGCATCACATGACAAAATTCATCCCATATTTTAGCATATAGATCATATACTAAAATGCACAAAGAAAAGGGCACTTCAGTGTGTAACAAATTTTACCCTAAATAAAATTATGTCTCCTACTACTTTTACTCACTAGTGTGTAACATGTGAATCAAAGATGCCATTATATAAAGAAACTAAAAGAAAACACATGGTATGCCTTTCCTAATTGCGAAAGAGAGCTAAAAAATAGAGATTTGGTTGTTAATTTTATCTCTACCCTGATCAGCCAGCTGATATTTTCACCAAGGCTCTTCCTTCTCCTCGATTCCTCAATCAGTCTGTCAAAGTTATGGGTGTTTTACCCCTCAGATTGAAGGGGATGTGAAGACAAGTGCAGAAGATGAAACAAGTCAAGCTACTGCAAATATAAGTCTAACCAAAATGACTTGTAGTAAAGAGAGGAAGAGATTAAAATCAAATAAACTACATATAACTTAGTGTTAGCTGTTGTCCCATTAGTAACAAATTTTGTTATGGGAATTCTACACATGTCATGAGGGTATTGGTTAGAGTGAAAGGTTGATATTTTGTTATATTAGGCGTCAGAGCAGATTACGGTCTACAAAATATCTATACAAGCATTGTATACATCATATAATGAATTATCAATGAAATCATATTCAGTCAAAACAATTCTCTTTATTCTTGCTTAATCTATATTTCTTTGCATAGTATCAGAGCCTTCATCAATGGCTTTTACTTAAAGTGCTAGCACTTATTCTTCTACTTCTACTACAATGGTTTTGAATCCTGTAGTGAATTTTTTATTGTTGCTTTTGTCCAATATGGCAAGCATGATGACAGTGAAATTGGACCACAACAATTACTGGTATGGAGGCATCAAATCATGATGATCTTAGAAGCCTATTCCATAATAAAGTTTCTTGATGATTCAGGCGAAGTACTTGATCAAATTCTGAAGGATAGCTCACATAGATTCACCACTGAAACTAATCTAGAATTCATCAATTGGAAAAATAGTGAACAAGCTTTGTTCACATTCATAAATTCCACATTATCTCCTTCGTAAATTCCTCATTTTTCACCATGTATAGACATAATTAATAAGACACCCAAAACTATAGTAATTGAGTCTACCATACCTAAACAGCTATGAGACAAATGAAACCCACCTAGTTTGTAACTAATTCACAGACTAATAGGTTCCTAGTCTGAGATGATTTTCCAATGAAATGGATGGAAATTAGAATAGTAGTTGATTGGAAAATGACAACAAAGGAATTTATTAACCATTTGCATTATCCTTTAGTTACTAGTTTCTCTGTTCTCTTTTGCTTTCTAAGTAACCAATTATGTGTTTATCTTCGTCTCTCCCTTTGTCCATATTTCCCTAACCATTTCCACTCCACCTATGCATCCACTTTTTCCTTTATCTCCATCCCCACTTCGACTACATGTACTTTCGTCACTCTATTCACTTACACTTCAAGATCCACTTCCCTCATCCTACCAACTTGAACTTTCTTCTTAATTCTCAACACTCTATTGGGCTTATAAGGAGATAAAATTTAGTTCTTCTAATTTATGGAGGTCAATCCCAATAAAAAATATTACTAAATTGTTATTAGTTTCCTCCAATATCTCAATATTTTTTCTTCTATAAAATTTGTAATCCTTAGTGTGTTTTTATAGACAAAATAAAAATACAATAAGAATAGTGTAGTGATCTGAAAATATAATAAGAATAGTATAGTGATCTGATCATACTATATACAATTACAAAAGCAGTATAGTGATCTGATCATACTATATGCAATTACAAAAATTGCATGATATAATGATTTATATAAATAGGCATGTTTTATGCCTACTCAATAATACAAATATCATTTTCATGAAATAAATATACCAATATTTTTATCATATATCAATTTCATTTTTATTATAATATTTTTCTCTTTCCTTCGTACCTAGTGTGCCTTATTTTGCAAACTAATTATTGGAAACTTAATTTGTTTTCTATGAAATTTTGAAAAATTTGGAAGAGAATTTTTCATGTTATCAAGATTATAAAATTGGGTTAACCTCTCTTTTCAATATGAAGTCCTTGATAGATAAAACTTATCTATTAGAGAAACAAAAACTTCATGAGCTCACGATATATAATTATTTTGGCTAACATAATAGCATAATTATTTTCCATATTTTTTATTGCGTTTATAAATAGAAAATTAATTAAAGTATAATTTAGGTACGAAACAGATTGGAGTAACTAGCACACCATGCATCCAACCCATGATTTGTTGATTTTTTGTTTTGTTTTTATTGTTGCTAAAGGAACTATAAGCAAGAATGTCATTTTTTTGTTGTTGTTATTTTTTACCCCAATTAAATTAACTAATTACCCTAGCTAATTAATTAATTCAATTTATGCAAGATTCAATTAAGGCATAAGCACATCGTTAATCCAGAGTTTATTAGAGCGAAAAATTAATTTGACACATGCAATATGGACATGATAGGAGACAAACCCAATATGTGATATATATATATATATATATATATATATGTCTCCAAAGTTCCAAACTCTCCACATTGTTCTTGTTCCTCTTTTTTTTTTTTTTTTTTTTTTTTGAAACAAACATACACATGTGAAACAAAATTATTAAGTAGGGAGAACATAAAATGGATACTTTTTAAAAGAGAAGCATATACTAAGCTCTACCATTTGACATGTTTTGAGCTTCCAGTATTTGACATGTGGCGGAGTTTTCCATTCATATAAAATTGGAGAATTGATAAATAAGGAGGAGGCTTCGTGGAAGGCTGATGCTATAGATGCTCTGTTTATGCCGCAGGATGCAGAGGTTATA
The DNA here is from genome assembly GCF_002906115.3 of Quercus suber. NCBI lineage: Eukaryota > Viridiplantae > Streptophyta > Magnoliopsida > Fagales > Fagaceae > Quercus > Quercus suber. The sequence continues at coordinate 1,355,425 of NW_027069594.1, read as the reverse complement.
AAAGCTATCCCAATAAGTTCTCATTTGCCTGAAGATAAACTGATTTGGGCTTGGAGCAATAATGGAGTGTTCTCGGTGAAGAATGCCTACTGGGTTGCTAGTCAAATGTCAATAGCTGAATTTTCTGGTTCAAGCTCTGATGGCAGCCAAGAAAGGAGATTCTGGAATCGTTTATGGCAAATCAATGTGCCTCACAATATAAGGCATTTTGCTTGGAGGGCTTGTCAGGACATCTTACCATTGAAAACTAACCTTGTTAAAAGAAATGTTTTGCAGGTGGCTACATGTGATGGATGCAACGTGGAGGAGGAAGATTCTATCCATTTTTTCTGGAAATGCAGCAGAGCAAAGGAGCTTTGGTCATCGTCCAAGCTGGTTTTTCCAAATGTAATGGACCGGTTAAGTTCTTTTAAGGACATGGTTTGGTGTTTATTGATGGATGAAAAAAGCTCACCGGAAAACTTGGAGTTGCTGCTAACTGGTGCATGGGCGTTGTGGGGAAACTGGAATGAAGTTAGATGTGGCGGGAAGAGAAAGGATGGTAGGATGCTTCTTCATTGGGCAACTCAATATCTGGAGGAATACCGATCTGTCATTATTCCGTCACCAGTTACAAATAGTTCCGTTTCTCATATTCAAAGATGGAACCCGCCACCCACATTGTGTTTTAAATGTAACATTGATGCTGCTGTGTTTGCTGAGTTGAAGTCTGTGGGAATTGGTGTGATTGTAAGGGACTGGCATGGGCACTTTGTAGCAGCTATGTGCAAGAAGTTACACGCACCACTGGGACCTCTTGAAGCGGAATCGAAGGCTGTTGAAATTGGTATGCAGTTCGCAAAGCAGCTGGGTTTATCGGACATAATCATGGAGGGTGACTCGTTATTGGTTTCTAGAGCGTTGAATCAGTCATCTTCACCACCGGCCTCACTTGATGCGGTAATAATGGGGATTAGGTTAGCTTCATTGGACTTCCAAAATGTGTATTTTTCTCATGTAAAGCGTAATGCTAATTCCCCAGCTCATTTGTTAGCAAAGTATGCCAAGGGCATAGTTAATCAATGTATGTGGATGGAGAATTGTCCTAGTTTCTTGGAGCTTGCAATTCTTCATGATGTAAACTCTAATGTTGTTTAATATTAAGTGTGTGATTTCCTATCAAAAAAAAAAAAACAAATGGAACAAGAAACAGTAATTGATTTGGTAGAAATAAATACTATTATTATATGGGTAATACTGTAATAAAAGTCAGGTAGTCTCGGGCTCTCACAAAAGTTGTGGGCCGGACCCATGTTTGAGGCCCATAGCTTTTTGATAAGGCACCCGGGATTGCTTTGTTTGTCGTATTTTCAAAGCGATGGACGGCTGATTTTGACCTAATCGGTTACTTTACTCTTTCTCTCTCTTTCTAGCATCTGACTTCTGAAGGGTTCGCAAAATTTCCAGAATTATCTTCTAGTCAAGAAATTGATCCATCTAACCCTGTTAATTTTTTTTGCAGACACCACCATAGAGCTCTTTCTGAAAGATCTACAATCAATTAGCAAGATAGAGGAAAAGAGATGAATTCTGTATCTCCAGAAAAGTCGCTTCAGGGAAGGCTTTTTCAGTTTTTAAGCAAAGATTTGATCGCTACTTTATGCTCGATGAAATCAATGGTTTACATCTCCTCCACTACGGCTACGATTTCTATGATAATTCCACAAGATATTGTGGACGGAAGGCCAGTTCCAGTCTTCTTCAGAGGTCGACCCACGATCTATCATATATTTCTAAGCTGTACCCTTTTTGCGTTTTTGGGCTCCTTCAGTTCCCTGATGGTCCAGCACAAGCCAAGGGTTGAAAGAGTTTTCAGGATTTATGCCGTGGCTTCAATGATTTCTGCACTGGTAACTCTCCTCTACGCCACAGTACTTAGGTTTGTAGCCCCTCTTTAAAGTTAAAGTGGCCAAAAAAAATATTTGGGGATGAAGTTTTTTTTTTTTTGTTATTTGCTTTTTTTGTTATTTGTTTTTATTTTCAATGTAAGGGATGAAGTATGTACCAGCTTATCGGTCCGATGTACGAATAATGTAATGCTATGTTGTAGCATCTTATATAAAATGTTTTCAGTGTGTGGTATTTGTATTATAGGATAATTGTTATATAATTTTATTAGGAATGTATTTATTATAAAATGCAACAATTATAAATTGCATATGTTATGTTGTAACATACGAATATCCTAATTATTCAATTGAAGTAAAAAATAAAAAATAAAAACGTTGGAAGAATAATATAGAATAAAAGATGATATTAACTCTCTTTCTCTTTCTCGTTAATTTTAAAACAAAATACATATCTCATTTACATTCAATCACATTATTTACAAAACTCACAAATCTATTACATCTAACCTTAACATCGAAATTGTAAATATCATTTTCACTCAATATAAAATGTAAGCTCCACTCCTTTGGTTGTAGTCAACTTATACGAGTTAGGAATAGGAGTTAGGAATAGTTGATAAAGCAAGAATGTTAGAGTTAGGTAGATGTTGTCGAAAAATTAAAGGTAAATGACATCATTTTTAATATGTGTGTATTTAAGATTAGATAGCATGTAGGGTTATGAGGAGATATATATAAAGGGCTAGAAATGCAAGAGGAGGAAATAGTGAATTAAAATATAAAGAGTTTCATGTGTATGTACGAAGGATAAAAAGTCTTGAAACATTGAACCAAATGATACATAAAATATTTATTTCTTAATTAGAAAAGTCTTCAAATATTAAATTAAATAAAATAAAAAATTAATATTTAATTTGTTCTTATCGATACTTGTGAATATTTTAATACTTTTTGCATAGAATGCACTACTTGGCAGAATTTCATATTTTCTTATAAAGTTTATACTTTACTATGAAGTTTTTGCTATATATATTGATTGATTTCCTATGAGATTTTTGCTATATATATTGATTGATTGTATTTCTGTTTGTATATAAAGAATCTAGATAAATTACCGGAAGCTATGTATTGTGGGCTTTCTTTTCTTTCAGTTTGATGGCAAATTTTCAGAGTTGTTTAGGAGGAACCGCATGTGCCCTCTTTTAGGATTCAGTTAAATGAAAACTCTTCAGTAGCTAGTCAAGAATTATAATCGAGCGAATTTAATCCCGGTTGAGCAAAATGAAGCAATTTTTTTTTTTTTTACATTGGCATGAATGCCACTGACTTAACTTTCACAAATTATTACAACCAATCAACCCTTCATCTGTAAATATAAAGCCGAATGACATAGAATTGAGAAATACAGCCCCAAGTTCTTTTTTAAAAAAAACCTTACAAAGATCAATCTATTCTTCCACCATCTCTAAATCATCTTATACTATAGAGGAAATTTTTCCACCCTAACACTAGATCACCACCTACAATGTTGGAGTGATTTGAGCACATAAACAACAACAACAAAAATTTAGCAACCTTAACAGAGAAATCAATTTTGCAGCTGGAGGTTGTAAATTAACTTATATCGCAATTTTTTTATAGTGGATTTGACGAGCTGGGCTAGCTCCTGGAGTGTTTTTTCTTTTTGGATTTTCACTTTGTGAACAATACCTCGCCTCTAATGTGTAGTTTTTCTTGTGATTGTTTTATCACTGCCTCATCCAGATCACAAAATAATCAGCTAATTAACTAATTGGTATTAAATTAATAAAATCAGTAAAAAGTCATACTAGGGGTCTGAAGTCTAAACACATAATTTTCGATTGGTATTTAGAGGTTTGGTTCACCTTGTTTGGATTAAATTTCTTGTGTGTTTATACTCATGAGATGTTTTACTTAAGGATTCTATAGGTTATCTTAGAATTGTTAACAAGTTGTTTAGGGAATTGAGAAGATCAAAGAAAAATTCTAAAAAATATCCCTTCAAAAATTGAATAATCTTGAGCTTGAAAAAGAGGCCTAAGTATGAAGCTTGATGGAGCGAACAAGTAGGTTGAAAAATAGAAAGAGTTGCCGAAAGTAATTGAAAAAATTAAATGAAATTGATGTCCATATAAACTCACACATACAAAGAGGAGGTCCAATCAAGTTTTAGAACTTGGACTTAATTTGTTTAGCAGAAACAATTTGGCAAAGTTTACTAGTGTGTGAACTAAACTTGCATGCCCATTACTGAATCTAGTAGCCCCGTGTCTATAGCATCATCATCAAAATCATCATACATCACGAGCCAGTCTGTTCGATTCCAGTCTGTTCCATTCCAGCTTTAATGAATTAGTACTCTCAATTTCAGAAAGAAGCAAACATTAGAGAGCCTAGGCAGAAACAGTAGCCATCAATTGGCTTCAGAATACCCTCTTGTTTCAGTCTTTCTTCAAGTGTAGCTCTTATTTTTAACCCCACACCAACTTGATCACTCTTGCTATGTTTTAACAGTTGCACTTCAGCCGAGTTGAAGCAACTAATATTTTGTGTTGATTGAAAAGGTAAATGGGTACATAGCCTAGATAAGGCAAAGTAGCTTAAAAAGATCCATGTGACAGACTCCAATTAGTTAGGATTGTAGCTTTAAAAACAATTAGAGTTAAAAAACAAAACAAGAAGTAGGATCAGCATGCTTTAGAAGGGTTAGCTGTTACAACGTGGAATGTTCGGTATCTACAAAATACTATTATTCATGGTGGTACTCTTTAATCTTCTTCAAATGTGGTGGTATCCAGTCTGAATTTGTTAAGAGGATTTTCAACTAGTTTTGAACCAAAAAATGAAACAACAATCTACCCATTTTGGTTCAATTGTTAATAGTGCTTGGATGCCTCCACTGCATTGTATTTATAAGATCAATTGGTCTGTTCAGTTTATACTAGAGCTTTGACCGTAATGGATTGGGTGTACTTATCCGTGATGCTGAGGGTGCTGTTATATAGCATACAGGCGTTCTAAAATTCCATGAGTTTCAAAGCCTCTTGGACTCTTTTCTCTCGGGAGTAATTGAGGCGATTATTTTCTCACAAGAGACTAGGATTATATTTGAGTATGATGATGCTAGAATTCCGTGTGTGCCGATTTCTATATCTTGCTGTAAGAGCATCCGCATTTGGGCTTCTAAATGCCAAATGTTAAGAACATTTGGCATTTAAGCCCCAAAACCCATTAGCAATGGGAAGGCTATATCCCAAATGCTAAAAAAAATTTGAGATTTTGCTACAGTACCATCTCAAATGTAAGATGATACTGTAGCAAGATGGTATAAAAAAATAAAAAAAATTTATTAACTTAACCGGGAAATTTCTCACTCTCCCTCATTTTATCTCTTTCTTTTCTCTCTCTTCCTTCTCTCTTTCTCATCCCCTCTCTCTCGCCGAATAATCAAGCCGGATCGGAGCTCACGCCGGATCCGTTCCGATGGGTTCCATTCCATTCCGATGGAGATCAGTTTGGCGAGGTGGGTTCCGTTCCAATGGAGATCCGTTCCACGGAGATCGGCATGGATTGTTGATGGGTTCCGATGGCGAGGTGGGTTCCGATGGATTGTTGATGGGTTCCGATGGCGAGATGGGTTCCGATGGCGAGGTGGGTTCCACGAAGATCCGTTCCGTTCCGATGGCAAGGTGGGTTCCGATGGATTGTTGATGGGTTCCGATGGCGAGATGGGTTCCGATGGCGAGGTGGGTTCCACGGAGATCCGTTCCGTTCCGATGGCGAGGTGGGTTCCGATGGAGATCGGCATGGATTGTTGATGGTGGGTTTTTCTTCAAATTTTTGTTTTTGTGATTGTTGTGATTGTTGATCGGCATGGATTGTTGGGATTGTTGTTGTGATTTGCTGGGGTGGCTGGGTTTGTTTACGGTGATTTGTTGTGATTTTCTCCGGGTTTTTTTTTTTTTTTTTTAATGATAGGAGACAAACCCAATATGTGATATATATATATATATATATATATATATGTCTCCAAAGTTCCAAACTCTCCACTTCTTGAAGAATCTACTAACAAAAATTGAGGTTATAAGTACAAAGAATATATTTGCGGAAAAAAATTATTAGTTGAGGATTTCTTAATCTTGTTCTTCTTTTTTTTTTTTTTAGAAACAAACATACTCATGTGAAACAAAATTATTAAGTAGGGAGAACATAAAATGGACACTTTATAAAAGAGAAGCATATACTAAGCTCTACCATTTGACATGTTTTGAGCTTCCAATATTTAACATGTGGTGGAGTTTTCCAGTCATATAAAATTGGCATTGACTAACTATTGCCAAATGGCAAACAACCATTTTTAGTATTTTCCATAAGCAATGCTACATATAAAAATTTTGATAAACATTTTTTATATAAGCTCAATTGACAAGTTTATATTGGTTCTTATCTGAGTTCAATACTAACATCATTTTTTACATACCATTAACAATACACCACATCAATAAATAACAAATTTGTCATCAAATATTTTGTGTATATAAACTTTCTCTTTTCACCTATCAAAAACAAATGGAACAAGAAACAGTAATTGATTTGGTAGAAATAAATACTATTATTATATGGGTAATACTGTAATAAAAGTCAGGTAGTCTCGGGCTCTCACAAAAGTTGTGGGCCGGACCCATGTTTGAGGCCCACAGCTTTTTGAGACTGCACCCGGGATTGGTTTGTTTGTCGTATTTTCAAAGCGATGGACGCTGATCTTGACCTAATTTGTTACTTTACTCTTTTCTCTCTTTCTAGCTTCTGACTTCTGAAGGGTTCGAAAATTTTCCAGAATTATCTTCTCATCAAGAAATTGATCCATCTAACCCTGTTAATTTTTTTTGCAGACACCACCACAGAGCTCTTTCTGAAAGATCTACAATCAATTAGCAAGATAGAGAAAAAGAGATGAATTCAGTATCTCCAGAAAAATCGCTTCAGGAGAGGCTTTTTCAGTTTTTAAGCAAAGTTTTGATTCCAAATTTGATCGCTACTTTATGCTCGATGAAATCAATGGTTTACATCTCCTCCACTACGGCTACGATTTCTATGATAATTCCACAAGATATTGTAGACGGAAGGCCAGTTCCAGTCTTCTTCAGAGGTCGACCCACGATCTATCATATATTTCTAAGCTGTACCCTTTTCGCGTTTTTGGGCTCCTTCAGTTCCCTGATGGTCCAGCACAAACCAAAGGTTGAAAGAGTTTTCAGGATTTATGCCGTGGCTTCAATGATTTGTGCACTGGTAACTCTCCTCTACGCCACAGTACTTCGGTATGTAGCCCCTCTTTAAAGTAGCCAAAAAAATTAGGGATGAAGAATCTTTTATATAATTATATTGCTGTTTGTATATTAAGAATCTGGATAAATAACTAGAAGCTATGTATTGTGGTTTTTCTTTTCTTTCAGTTTGATGACAAATTATTATGCTTCTTGATGTAAATGGATATATTTCACAACATCTAAAGCTAGTCTGAAGAATTTCAATAGAGTGAATTTAATCCCGTTGAGCGAAATGAAGCAATTTTTGAATTTGATTTGCTCGAAAGCCATTGACTTAACTTTCACAAATTAGTTGCACCCAATCTGTATACACCATAAGAAAGAAATATAAACCCAAATAACATAGAGACAGGGAGAAATACTGCTGCTACATGTTTTTTTGAAAGAAAACCTTACAAAGATCTATCTATTCTACCCACTCTTAATTATCTTATACTTGAGAAGAGATTTTACCACCCAAACACTAGATCACCACCTGTGTTGTTGGAGTGATTTGAGAAACCACCTAAACAACAAAAAATCTTAAGCAAGGTTGGATCACTGTAAAGACAAAAGATCAATACTTGCAGCAAGAGCAGGGAGCTCAGATACAGTGTCTAATAACTAGTACTAGAGGTTTGTAAATTAACTTGCATCACAACTTTTTCATGGTGGATTTGACAAGCTGGGCTAGCCTTGAAGAATCTAGTTCAATTACCAGAAGCTATGTATTGTGGGTTTTCTTTTCTCTCAGTTTGATGGCAAACCTTTTTTTTGCTGGAAACACTCTGCTTGATGTGAATGTAAATATTTAACAAAATCCAGAGTTGTGTAGAAGTCTCATGTGCCCGCTCTTAGGAGTTAGGATTGAGTTAGTGTGGACTAAATTTCATTACAAAAATATCCAGATATGGCTAGTTCCAGTCTTCTTCACGGTGGGTAAAACCCATCCATTAAGGGTGAGTGAGGCAGGTACCTGCCGCCGCCGGGGTGGGGGGGTGGTGATGGTGGTAAATTGCCATCCTTAGATGTGAATGCTCTTATAATCAAGGATCCCGTTAGATGAAACTTGCTTGGTTGCCAGTTTGAAGATTTTCAGTCGAGCGAATTTCTTCTTGATGAAGTGAAAATGAAGCAGTTTTCAATATGTTGGAATAAAACTTTCTCCTAACATTCACACGAAAACCACTCACTTAACTTTCATGGGTCAATTGCAACCAATCAACCCTTGATTTGTATATATCATAAGAATGGAAATAAAACCCTAATAACACGAAGATGGAGAAGTACAGCCACAGGTTTTAAAAGAGAAAACGTTACAAAGATCCATCTATTCTTTCACCCATTGTAATTATCTTATACTTGAGAGAAAATTTTACTGCTTAAACAATAGATCACCGCCTGAGTAATTGAAAGAACGATTTTACGGTCAGCGATTGACTAGCCATATTGGATCAATGTAAAGACAAGGGCTGGATTACGGCAAGTATAGGGAGCTCGGATATAATGTCTAATTATCCATTTTGGAGGCTTGTAGGCTAGCTTGTATCATGACTTTTTCATAGTGTATTTGACGAGCTGGGCTAGGCCCCAAACTGTTTTTTGCTTATTCGGTTTTCACTTTGTGAACAATTCCTCATCTAAAGTGTATGGTCGTTTTTGTGATTGTATTATTATTACCTTATCCATATAACAATTGTAATCGGTTAATTAACTACTTGGACCATTGTTGAGAGAGAATAACTTGGGAGAGCCTCTAATTGAGTAGTTAATATAATATAGAAATACCACTTAACCCAAATGGCTTAAGCATTTGAGTTTGGGCTTAGCTATGTTATATTAACAACTCACTATTATTATTACTATTTTAATGTAGGACTTCATTCTCATGTGTATTCTCAACAATTTCCCACTCATGTGTGAGTCTCTGACTCTATGAGCTTTAACAAAGTCCTACTCACTCCCTTTTGCATATGTGCTTTTCCTTCACCAGCACATCATCTATGGACCCTTCGTACACTATCCATGGGGACTACATGTCAACCCCACACACTCACTCATGAGAACCTGATGCAGGACTAATAAGAAATTTAGCACTATACTAGGTTTCTTGATGAATTTTTGAATAAGGAGGGATGTTTAAGAATTTAGGTTAGAAGAAAATGAATGTTGACTGTTGATTGGGGCTGAAACCGAGGATAAATAGAAAATAACATAAATAAACACTAGGCAATCACATTTAGGTCCTTTTAAGCATCACACCTAGGGTTTGGCATCACACCTTGAAGAAGTTTGCATCACACAAACAAAACTTAAAATAAGCTGTTGAATTTTATTAATCAAAATATTCTGCCATCACATGACCACAAAAGAGCCTTTATATAGAGGCTATAGTTATCCTTTTCTTAGTAGGACTTGGGCTCTAAATAACTTATTTCTAAAATGAATAGGAATATTAATAATAATTAAATAAAAGACTTAATAATACATAAACATAAAATAAGACTTATGGGGGCCTTTGGTACGTTTAATGACAGCTCATTCTAGATTTAATCTATTCCTAGAATGAATAGGAATACTAATAATAATTAAATAAAAGACTTAATAAAACATAAACATAAAATAAAGACTCATGGGCTTTTGGTATGGACAAGGACAGTCTATTCCAGATTTTTAAAAATTACCAAATTGCCCTTTATTCTAATAGACTTTAATTAAAATTGATCCGGCAGCTTCCCAACCTAAAAGACTCAATACTAATAACTAAAATGACCTATCAAAGGTGCGAAGAAGGTCCAACATCAAAACTAGACCACAATTCTTGAATCTTTGTATATTTAATCTTCTTTTTTCTTGAGCTCTTCCTTGTCCTCATCATTCTCCCATGGTTAGAGAAAACTCGACCTTGAGTTTTGAAATGTTGAAGTAGTACAATCTTGGACCTCCTGAATGGTATCCTTGAGATTGGATAAAAAGCTTGACTTTGAGTGTCTTTCCTTTTCTTTGATGCTTGAAACCATGATGACAATGGAACAACCTGCTTCCGAATGGGAACATTATACTTTTCAGGAATTACGAAATCAACAATTGGAACCACCATTGCAAGTGACACATCCTTAACTTGATGCACATGGGGAAGTGTTGGAAAAGACTTTTCCATCTCTTTGTTCCCTTCTTTCATCATGCTATAGAGCTTCCTCCATTAAGCTAGTAAGTTGCTGTTTTAAATCATCTTCAAGTTGTCAAGATGTTTCAGTTTGCTGATTAGACTCTTCTGCTTATTCTTCTGGCTCCATGGACTTTGTTGCATATTGAGTTGATTGTTGCACTTTGTTTAGGGTCCACTAGTTGCTCATCTGGCTGTTCTACCATTTTAGCAAACTTTTCTGACTTATCAGCATCGTGTTCCAGCTCTTCAACTTCCTTTGGTGGTTGTATAGCTCTTTGTTTTGGAGTTTCAATAATATTCTTGAGGTTTTTTTGAGTTGCAACAACATCCTTAGGCTTGACCTCTTCTTTTCGCTTCATTTGTCCTGAACTCATAGTCTTTAATACAACTGTTTCATTATTATTGAACATAAATTGATATGTATTATTCTTTTCACAATGATACACATCTTGGTCATAGAGCCAAGGGCAACCTAATAAGATATGTGTCAGAGGCATAGGAATAACATCACACCATATGGAATCGTTATATCGCCCATGAGAAATAGGAACCTAGGGCTGTCCACGGGTTGGGTTTGGATTTGACCCGCACCTGAACCGATAGAATCGGGTGGCCGAAAAATGGACCTGCAGTCGACCAAATATTCAAGTCGAACTTGGCGGCACAGGTCATCGGTTCAACGGTTCGGATCTGTTGGGTGATTTGGAGTATCAAGCACAACAACAGAAATCAAAACCCAAGCAACAGACAAATCCAAATCCAAACCATCAAAACCCAAATAACAAACAAATCCAAATCCAAACCAAAAACCTCAAATCTATGAGACAAACGAAAAAGAGACATCAAACCCAAACAACAAACAAATCCAAATCCAAACAAAAAACCTAGATCTATGAGACAAACAAAAAAAAGACATCAAAACCTAAAGAACAAAGAAATCCAAATCCAAACAAAAACCCCAGATCTATAAGACTAAAACTAAAACGAAAAAGTGAGAACACACCGGCGCCACCGCCACCACATCTAGCACAAGATCATTACAATTTTTTTGATTTAAAAAAAAAAAAAAAAAAAAAAATCTTTTTTTACTAACCCACCATCAACTTGCTTAGATTATAGCTTCAATTAGATCAAAGGAGGCATCTTGTGGAGATTGAGACTCAACCAAGGACAGCAAGAGCAACGACAAGTTTGGGTCAGCGACGGCGGCAGTGGCAGAAAGGAGGCTAGGGTTAGGGTTAGGGTTAGGGGCGACAATAGGGCCCAACTTGGCGGCGGCTAGGGTTTCGAATTTTTGAGAAAGATCAGAGAAAGTGCGGCTAGGGTTAGGGATGTTTGAAAGAGATCAGAAAGTGAGATATTAGAGAAAGTGAGATATTAGAGAAAATGAGAAAGAGGGATTTTTTTCCCCCCTGAAATTGAGTGTAGAATGGAGAAAGTAAAACTGTGTTTTTTCATTTTAAGATATCTAGGCGGTCGGGTTGGTTTATGCGGGTTAGATGTCAATAGACCCGCATTCGACCAAAAAAATCGAATTTTGAAATTAATAGACTTGCATCTGACCTGTTTTTGCATTCGGATTCACCCGTGGTCATTCGGGTTGAACCTAGTCGAGCGGGTGGGTTGGGCTTAACGGGTTGATGGACAGCCCTATAAGGGCCAGTCATCGTTTAGTTACCAAAATAGAAGTGCTATTTATCCACACCACCTTGTATGGTTTTGGATATGGTTTAGTTGGTAACTTCAATGTCTCAACAGTAGCCTTAGAAACAACATTCATGTCGTCGTCACCATCAATAATTAGGGGTGGCAATTCGTGTTCGCGTGTCAGGTTCGTGTCGTGTCAAGTTATGAGTATTCGACTACATAGGTCAACACTAACCCGACATGTTTATTAAACGGGTCAAGATTTCTCAACCCTAACATGACCCATTTATTAAACAGGTCAGTCGTGTCGACCTGTTTATTAGATTTTATCAAAATGAAAAAAAAAATTATGAAAAAACAAACAAATAAATATTTTTAATATAAAATTCAGAATTAACGAGTAGCTGCATCACAAATAATCATTCAAAACTAAAGCATATCTCAATATCACAAATAATCAATCACAATATGTCAAAGAAAATAAATCACAATAACTAATAAGTTTATATACCTAGAGTTTGAAGGGTATATTAGTAAAATGTCATTTAATTAAACGGGTTAGACGGGTCAAACGGGTTCTATGTGTTCAATACTAACTCAACCCGTTTATTAAACGGGTCAGCCGTGTTAACCCGAATATGACACGAACCCGTCAAGTCTCAACCCATAACCTGCTAATTTTGCCACCCCTATCAATAATAAGCATCCGACCTTCAGTTCCACAACGCACTGTGGTCTGAAATATTGAATTACACTTCCAATCCTTCTCTTGATTGGGTGCAGCAAGAATACGCCTAACAACCAAAAGAAGAGACGTGTCTTCTTCTAATTCTAGGAGATCATCAACCAAAGTAGCCTTATCTTTCAACTCATTAGCAGTATTGACTTTGTAGTCAATATGGACTTTGTAATTTGGCTGTATAGTGGATGCTCTAGGGTCAACCTCTTTCAAAGGTGTTTTCCCGGCTTGTGAAGAAATCCTTTCTGTAAGGGGCTGCTTCAAACACTTCTCAATCTTTAAAGCTAATTGGAATGCTTAGCAACTGTGTGAATTCATTGTGTAATCATTCGGCTACAAATTGCAGCCCTTAATCCTGACTTAAATCGGGCTAAGATTTGTTGTGGATCCTCAATTCCTTTATACCAAATTTTGAGGTCATCAAATTTGTTCATATACTCAACTACTGACATATTACCTTGCCTAAGAGTAGTGAATTTTTCAAATATCTCATCTTCATAACCACAGGGCAAGTACTTTTCTTTTTGCTGCTGCTTCATGTCATCCCATCTAACAATTGGAGGCTGTCTAGCACATCGACGATCATACTCCACATCTCTCCACCAAATCTAAGCTTGTCCAATAAATTTCATAATAGCAAAACTGACCCTACTCTCATCAGACATGTCATATTCCCCAAAATAACTTTCCAAAGAAGCAAGCCAATTTGAAAATACATGGGCATCATTTGTTCCAGCAAAATATGGTACTTCTACACAAACTTTCTTCATTGTGTCTCCAACCTTATTACAATAATCAAGTCTTTCATAGTGCTGATTTGGGCTATGATACCAATTTGATGCAAGATCGTTAAGAAATTCAGCACTATACTAGGTTTCTTGATGAATTCTTGAATAAGGAGCGATGTTTAAGAGTTTAGGTTAGAAGAGAATAAATAATGTTGACGACTGTTTGGGGCTGAAATAGGGGATAAATAGAAAATAATATAAATAAACACTAGGCAATCACACCTAGGTCTTCCGAAGCATCACACCTAAGGTTCCTTGGCATCACACCTCGGAGAAGTTTGCATCACACAAACAAAGCTTAAAATAAGCTGCTGAATTTTATTAATCAAAATATTCTACCTTCACATGACCACAAAAGAGCCTTTATATAGAGGTTATAGTTGTCCTTTTCCTAGTAGGACTTGGACTCTAAATAACCTATTTCTAGAATGAATAAGAATACTAATAATAATTAAATAAAAGACTTAATAATACATAAATATAAAATAAGACTCATGCGCCTTTGGTACCGCCAAGGACAGCCCATTCCAAATTTAAACTATTCCTAGAATGAATAGAAATACTAATAATAATTAAACAAAAGACTTAATAATACGTAAACATAAAATAAGGCTCATAGGCCTTTGGTACGGCCAAGGACAGCGCATTTTAGATTTCTGAAAATTACCAAATTGCCTTTATTCTAATAGACCTTAATTAAAACTGATCCAACAGCTTCTCAACCTAAAAGACTCAATACTAACAACTAAAATGACCTATCAAAGGTGCAAAGAAGGTCCAACATCAAAACTAGACTACAATTCTTGAATCTTTGTATATTTAATCTTCTTTTTCCTTGAGCTCTTCCTTGTCCTCATCAGAACTTGACCCGTACTTCCATGTCCATAGGAACACTATTAGCAACACTCCTTTGTTTTTCTAAGATCTTTTGCGTGGGCCCCTTAGACTTGCTCTATCCCCACTAGGAAAGAAGCCATGAACACCAAGCCATCTTTTACGCACGCCACTTGAGCTCTAATACCACTTGTAGGAGATGTCACACCTTGGGAGCACCATTAGCAGCACTCTGTTTTTTAGGATCTTTTGTGTGGGCCCTTTTGGCTTGCTCTGTCCCCACCAAGAAAGGAACCTTGAACACCTCGCCACCTTTATCACACACTACTTGAGCTCGAATACCACTTATTGGAGAGATCACACCCTAGGGAGCCTCTAATTAAATGGTTAATATAACACATAGAGAGAATATTTGAATCTAAAGACTAAGCCTATAAGTTTGGATCCAACTATGTTATATTAACCACTCACCCTTGTCATTCTTACTCAATGTGAGATTTTCCTCACGTGTGCATACCTAAATATCTATCTCCCTCTCATGTATGAGTTTCGACCTCTCTGTGGCTTATTGATTGTGAAATTGATAAAATTGGTAGCAAGTCATACTAGGAGTCTAAACACGTAATTTTCAATTAGTATTAGAGCTTTGGTTCACCTTGTTTGGATAAATTTCCTTGTGTGATCCTTGACTCCATTTGTTAAGGATAAAGTTGTGCGTATTAATTTATACTCTTTGATGTTTTTCTCAACAAACTCGTCAACATTGTCATGTAGGGGAGGGTGATACCATCCATCAGAGGGAGGTGGTGTTGCAATGTCACATGGAGGAGGAGGAGGAAGGGTCTAGGTCTCAATCAATCTCTCACTCTTATGTGTTTCAGTTTCCAAATTGGGGATTTTGGATTTCAGATTTGAATTTTTTTGGGGGGGGGGGGGGGGGGGGGGGTTTGGGGCTGTTGTTTTAAACAACAATTTCAATGTTTAAATAACATTAAAGGTATTTCCATAAAATAACAATAACGTTACTAGAAATCTCTTGCCAAATGAGCCTAGGCTTCTAAGATGTAACATACTTTTTGTAATTTTTTTTTTTATTAAGAAAATGCTACATCATTTAAAAAAAAAATATGCCAAGTCGCTATTCTATTAGTCATGTAAGTAACAATACGAACGATAGTTAATAGAATAACTAATAGCACCAATTTTTAAAACTTGAGTGATCAATTGCTCTCACAGGATAACTTTAAGGACTAATAATGTATTTTAACCTAAATATTATATTATGATCTATCGCAACTGAAAAACTAAAAGATGTGAAAATATTATGACATTTTATTGTGTCCCTAAACCTTCTCTCCTTCGCATGGGTTGTCAGCAGGGTTTTGAGGGGCTATTGTGGGGCCCGTGGGCCCGATAGCCTCGGCCCATCGGGTATTAGGCCCAAGGCCAACGCCGAGGAGGACTGACCAGCCAAGGCTAAGTTAGACAGCCTCTTTTGTGACCCACGCCGAGGACCTGTTCGTCCTCGGCATTCTAAGGATAATCTTTGGGAGGGGACAAGCTCAGAGCAAGCTGTCACATTTGTACTTAATGCATTCACCTAACTCCTCTGGCTGCATTAATGGGAATATAACCCCTTACCAGGGGAACGTTGGTCAGAGTGAGCCACTTGAGTACTGATAAGGCCTCTGATGGGACAGACGGCCAGAAGAGAGGCAAATGAATGATCAACAGATGGAATAAGGAGATAGGCAGATGAAAACTATATAAGAAAAGCAAGTAAAGTAAGAAGAAGGGGGGGGAAAGAGAGAGAAGAAGAAGGTCTCCTCGGCCACGGGCCGAGGAGCATTCCCCCATTTGTAAAGAAAACTCTTAGTATTTTTTATAAAAAAAGTTCATGCATGGTGATCGACGGCCAGCACCTAAAACCCACTCTCTATAAATTTATTGTTTGGGCTTGTTGGACTGAAAACCCAGCAAAACTCAGGGTCAATCCAAACTGAGTCCCTACAGTACTTAATTTAGTAAATTTCGGTATTCAATAACATAGTTAATCCCTGTGGGTTCGACATTCGTTTTCTAAAAACACTTTACTACTTGTTACGATTTTGTGTGCTTGCAGATTATTTTACACGAACAAATGTACACAATTTTGAATATTCATTGTACACAACTTTTCATAGAATTTACAAAACTCAATAAATTCAATATATACAAATTTTCAAAAAATATATACAATTCTATATATTCAAGGTTCATTATTTTGTACTTTTAATGTACACAATTTTTAAAAGAGTATTCATAATTCTACATATTGAATGTACACAATTTTTCGAAGAAAGAAAACAATTTTGTATATTAAATGTATATAATTTTTCAAATAATTAATTTTATATATTCAATGTACACAATTTTTTTTTTTAAATGCACACAATTCTTTATATTAAAGACACATAATTTATCAAAATATGTACACAATTTTGTACATTCAATGTAAAAATCTTTTCAACGGATGTGCAAATTCTATTTATTTATTAAATACAATCTTTTAAATAATGTATACAATTGTGTACATTCAATGTAAACAATTTTCAAAGAATATACCAAATTTTGTATATCCAATGTACACTATTTTCAAAGAATGTAAATAGTTTGTATATTCAACATATGCACTCTTTTCAAATAATGTATAAAATTCTATATATTCAATGTATACATTTTTTTTGAAGAATGTTGCCAATTTTGTATTTTTAATCTAAACAATTTTTCTAAAAAATACACAATTTTATACGTTAATAAATGTGCACAAAAGAATATTCATAACTAGTGGCTAATCCGTACAATGTACGAGAAAAATATTTAAAGAGATTTTAAAAAATAGTAGTATTATTTTCAAAAGATTTTTTCACTGTCCTGTTATCAAATTAAAGAGATTTAAAAATATTAGTAATGTTTAAATGTTATCAAATTTATTATATATATATATATATATAGAGAGAGAGAGAGAGAGAGAGAGAGAGAGAGAGAGTGTGTGTGTGTGTGTGTGTGTGTGTGTGTGTGTG
>NW_027069594.1:1325040-1336994 GCF_002906115.3 Quercus suber | reverse complement strand
TCGTAGCCGTAGAATTTTTTATTCCAAACCGAACAATATGGTCCTAACAAAAAGACAAAAACATTGAAAATTACATAAGTGGCATGCGAACTTGTGGGGGGATTTGGTGGTTGAAAATAAAATAAGGACATCAAATTAATATGAGCTCTTCTAATGCCATTTCCTCTCTTTCTAAAGCATCTTCCAAGTTGAGCTTAAAAAATCCCCGGAAAATGTAAGGAAGCACCCATACTTTCCAAGCAGCGATTGATGCTGATCTGACCCACTCTCTCTAGTCAACGATTTTTAGTACACAACCACACTAAAATAACTGGAAAATGTGATATTTTATGTTATATAAAGTTATAAGGTGAAAATGGTCATATATCACTATTTGGTAAAATATTTAGGAATATACCACTATTTGGAAAAATATTTAGCAATCTACCACTTTTTTGAAACTCGAGTTTGCCATATAATTTGACTTCTAGAAATTTGTGTTCTTTGAAAAAATAATCTTCAAATTTGTCATGATATTTTTTATGGAACTCAAGTTACATTAAAAATTTTCCATGGAACTCGAGTTTGTGAAACTCAAATTTTAAAAAACTGATAAATACCTAATTATTTCAAAAATAATGGTAGATCCATCCACATTTTGTCATACAATAATACACTAATACTTCGCCATTTTGGCCAAAGTCCTAAGCATACAAATAAAAAGGACTTAAAGAGACGACCTAAAGGGAGGACATTCTTTCAGCAAAAAAAAAGGGAGGTCATTCTTTTCTCTTGGTGACATTGGAAAATTAAATGAATGAAAGAGACGACCTAATGGGAAGTCCAATGGGAAGTCATTCTTTTTTAGTGACACTTGAAAATTTAGTCCTATAAGAAATGATGTTTAGTTTTACGCATGAACAATCATTACGTAGCAAATACGAGTGTGTGCTTTCTTAGGATTTTCTTGGTAATTGCCCTGTACCTGCACCCCAACTCCACCAATTAATGGGTCAATGGTTTTATCCATTCTCTTTTTGACCATTAAAAGATACATTCGATTCTGCATTACTGCAACTTGATTCTCATATAAAAACATTCTATTCTGCATTACTGCAAACTTGATTCTCATATAATATATATTACAAATTTTATTATATAAATAAGGTTAAAATACAAAATTGACCTTCTAACTTTCTTCAGATTTCATTTCATTTCTCTAACTTTGTTTTCATTTATTTCAGTCCTCTAAGTTTCAGATTTACTCAATTAAGGCATTTTCATTAATTTTTTGAAAAAAAAAAATCTAGAAAATATTGTTCAATCATTAATTGAATTTTTTTAATTTAAAAAATTTGAAGAAAAATTTATAAAATTAAAAAATTAACCACAGCATATAATAAAAGTTAATGGAAAAGTCTTAATTGAATAAACTTGAAAGTTAAAGGACTGAAATGACCAAAAGTAAAGTTAGATAACTAAAATAAAATCTGAAGAAACTTAGAAAGTCAATTTTGCATTTTACCCTATAAATAAATAACAAAATTAATAAATTATGGGTTGTTGATGAAGAAACACCAATTACATTCATTGTTATGTCATGCTAATGAAAATTATAATATCTTTAACATGTTTTATTAAATAAAATGTTTTTTTTTAAACCGAACCAATAAGTCTATTATTCAACTTGCATAGAATCAAATACAAAAAGACTATAAATGTTTGGTGGAATAGACTCTATTCAAACTAATAACGAAGAAGAAAGTCCTACTCTTTTAACTAAAGCATACTCCTTCCGTCCCACATTTTTTGTCATGTTTGAAAGTCAAACTTTTTAAGGGAATATCATTTATTGTCTTGTTTATCTTTTAAAAATGTATAAGTTTTCAAAACTACCCTTAAAAAAATTTATCAAAAAATTGAATTAGTAAATTAATAGGGGTATATTCCAAGATTGAAAAAGTGGGATGAAAACAAGTCACAATAATGAATAACCTTTGGTTTATTTATTTGTTAAAAAAAAAAAAAAAACTTAGGCTGCGTTTGGTTCAACGTAAATTGAATTCCGAGTGTAAAATAAATGCAAAGGAAAATATTTTCGGAAAAGGAAAATATTTTCAATTGTTTGGTTGCATTTCAAAAAATGCTTTAGAAATTATTTTCTAGTGTTTGGTTATGTTCCTGAAAATGCTCTAGAAAACCTATTTTTATCATATTTCTCACATTTTCTTAGAATCTAAACATATATTATTATAGAGATTCAAAATATATAAACAATCAAAAAAAAAAAATCAAAACAAAAAAAAAAATTCAGAAAAGCAACGAAGCATGAGAGAGGGACTTAAGTGACAGAGAAAGAGAGATCGGCGGCGGCCAATGGGAGTTTGAGAAATGGGTTTGTGGAATGGGTTTGTCAGAGTGGTGGGTTTGACGAATGGGTTAGTCGAAGTGGTGGGTTCGTCGGAGTGGGTTTGAGGAATGAGTTTTCTGGGTGTCAGGTTGAGTTTGAACAAGAAAAAATGGAGGGGACGCCGAAGCTGGAGGGGACGACTTGCCGGTGCTTTGGGCATTGCTCGACAAATGAGCTTGGTCTTAGGTGGGTCGAGGACGAGATTGATTTTGGGTGGATCGTTCTTGGGTGGTAACGATCTAGATAGCGGCGCCGATGAGCTTCCAGTGGCGACTATGGGTGCGACTCGCCGGTGCTTCTGGTGGATCGGTCTTGCTCTCTCTCTCTCTCTCTCTCTCTCTCTCTCTGGGTGTCTCTGAGTCCGAAAATGATTTGAAGGTAAAATAGAAATGTAAATCATTTTCCAAATCAAAGGCCTTATTTTACTATCAAAGTTATTCATTTTTTGAAAAATTTTATTTTACATGTACACCCAAACATGCTGCTAGATGTAAAATGAATTCTGAAAATAATTTATAACCAAAACAAACGCTCCCTTAATTTATCCAGAAGAGAGAAAAAGACCTTTTGCTTTTTTGACATCAATGATAGAAATATATTAATAAAGAAAAGAGAAAACAGTATACAAAAAGAGGCTTGGCTTAGGAGCTGTAAAACAAAAGGCCATGCAAGCCATGTAGCGTGGTCTACAACTTCTACGAAAAACCAACCAAAAATAAATAAAATAATGTATAAACCGAATAAGACACATTGTGTTTCGCCAATGGTCTTAGCAAGGAAACTAAAAAGAGCATCAAGCTCTCTGCCTTTGCACAAGATCTTTGATGGTGCCAAAAAAATCACTAGTGAATTGCATGATACTCACGCACTCAGAACTATACCTGCACAACAAGAAAAAAAGAAAGACCTTAATAGAGAACACTGGTGTGGTGCAGGCCAAATACCCTCTGAAGGTCAAGTTAGAATTTCTCACAACTCTAGAGTGCTAGAGAAGGGTTGATTATGCGTACTTAGATTTGTGAGGGTATTGAGACTTTTATAATAGTTGAAGATTGACCTCTCTCCCTTGGAGTAGAAGTCTTTTCTTTATAGGAATTCTCTTGGGTAAACCCCAACATGATGGACAAGACATTTTCTTATAAAGAAGATCTTTTTTAATACACGCATCTTCTGGAATCCTCCCCCTATCGAAATTCCATTTATATTAGGATTTTGTGGTGTTCAAGTGTGGGCCGCAAGAATTTTCATCTAGGGTTTTTTGGAGATCATGAGATAACAAAATCGGATGCTTCATGGGTGCTTCACCCGTTTGTGCTGAGTCCGTTCATATGGGGATCTATCCACTCCATATGAGGATCCGTCCATATGGGCCAACCCGTCGTATATAATTCTTCCTCTTCAATCTTTAACAAGCTTCTAGTAATCCCCTAGTAGGTCATTTGCTTGCTTGAGGATCTCCATTGGAAGTGGATACGGTTTCGCGCAGTCCATATCGCCCACGACCTTTTGCTTTTAAAGTTTAAATAATTGAGGTAGTTGTTTGGGCCAAGATGAATGGACTTCAGATATTCTAAGAATTGACACAGCCCAAAGCTTTCATTAAAGATAATTGGACCAATATTTAATGAGTTTAGGATGAGGTCCACTACTTAGGCCCACCAACAATTTCATACTTTGACAGGGAAAAGAAAAAGAGAACGTCTACTATAAAAGTCATTATCTTTACTCAATATTTTATTTCTAAAAAAGTCAAAACATTTTATTTTTCTCAATATTTTAATTGAAAAAGAAAATAAGTGGAGGAAATTCACTAAACATAATCCCAAATAAAAAATACAATCCATTAAATCATTTTCTTTATTTTGGTCTCCAGGCTGTCATCGTATCACAAATTCTTTAAAAAGTTAATTTGACTTGTCTAAACAAATTAAAAAAAAAAAAAACCCAAAAATACAAATAAAATATAACACATTATCCCTTCAGTAGTAGTTTTTTTTTTTTTTTTTTTTTTTTTCACTTTTTTGAAAAATTATGAGTCTTTTTGATAATGTTATTTGAATAACGTTATTAGAAACCTCTTACTAAACACATCCTATATAATTGTGTTGTGAATATTTTTTTTTTAATGCTAAAATGCCAGTTGATTTTTTGTGTTGTGAAAAAATAATTAATACAAATCATCTGCACACAATATATTTTTTTAATAAACAACAATAAGAATCTTAACTTCAAATTCTCTAGAGGCTTTTGTAATTCAACTGGGTATTCTTAGTATTTTCAGACGTCCAAAATTCAAGTTCTTATTATAATTATTGAATTTAAAAATAATTTTTTTTTTTGAAATTCCAGATGACTCACCCATTACATTAAATTTAATGTTTAAAGTGTTTTAAATTCATACTTCTTTCAACAATTATCTTATACTATTAAGCTCTGTCCCTATACTCTCTTTATATAAAATAAAAAATAAAAAATAAAAGCTCGGTCCCTAGATCCAGAGCAAAAATTAAAACAATACTCTTTAAAAGTCACATTGTCTGCGAATCAATTCTGATTCTAAAGCATCTTGTTGTACTTCGCTTACTTCTTAAGGCAGCTAGTAGCTTTTTGCCTTTTTCAACTAGCATGAGTGGAATTCAAGTTTTATTGAAGTTTTTTATATGCAGAACTCACGCTATATAATAAAAGGCTCCTAGCCGTTCAGCCAAAAAAAAGGCAAAAGACTCCTGCCGTCGCCGGTGACAAATGAAAATACTTAAATATCAAAAGGAAAAATGGGCAAACATCGGGTTTGGGAAAATTTGTTGTCATTTATTTAAGTACACGTTGATTTGAGCAAACTATAAGTTAGAAGAATATTTTCACATCCAAAACTGTTGAGTACAAAATTTTCACTTCACATGACTTTATTTCATTGGTAACATCAATATTATCATGGATTTTGGGTAAATCTATTTCAAAACCCAAAAGAGCCCATATTTATGCAAAACGTTGCCAAAGCTCATGGTCTGAAACTCATGATGATATTATCTCATCAAAGCCCATCGTTCAAGCTTATGACACATCATCTCATTTTCGGCTCATGGTCCAAGCTTATGAGTCTCATCAGGGGAATTTTGGGAATTGTGGTTTAGAGGGCCAAAAAATATGTTTAATAAAACTCCAGCGGTTTAAAGTTGATAAATGAAATATGTTATTTGACATGTCTTTCCCAATTCCCTGAACTCTGATGAGTCAATATGTAACAGGTAACATTTGGTAAGCCTCTATTATCACATAACATTTAAAATGATAAAACTCCTCATTGTTTTTTATCTAAAACTTAATATTCATCGTATAATATAAATTTAAAAATATAATTATATAATTTCATATAAATTATATTATTATTTCCATTTAAATCAATCCAAAGCACATGACTAAATATATATTAATATCTCATATCTAGCATTAAATGCTCTCTTTGCTCTCTAAGATTTGATCAAAACACAAAGAAACCATAATTACATCTCTAAAACTTCATCAAATATCAACCAAGTAGTTTATTACATACTAAAAATGTATTGTATAAAACTATGAATTAAACATATATTTTTCTAAAAGAGGAAACTTAGCCAAAAATACCAACAGCAGCTCCAACAGAAGCTCCAACAATTGACACATGTCCAAAAGTGATATCATCAACCCATTAATGCCCAATCCCAGCAACTACCTGCTATACCAAAAGAAGTAAGGATACCATAAAAGAAATCCTACCATTTTAAGCCCAATCTTTAACCTCCAGCTGCAATTCCAAAAATAGGAGGATCCCATAAAAGTTATCTTACCATTTTTAGCTATTCCCATGAATTTAATGCAAAATATTTTCTCCAGCAGAAGACCTCACACAACTAACATCATCTAGTTGTGTCAAGACAGCTACTGCTGTATAGCTGTCAGTTGCAGCAGCTACTATTGTACTGCTGTGTCAGCTGTTGTACAGCTGCAGCAGCAGCCTTAAAGTTTCAAACTTTCTTCTTTTGGCTAAAAAACCAAAAACCCACTAAAGAAATCATTTACTTTGGCAAAATTTTTCCTTATTTACTAATTTTCCCTTCAACTAATTCTAATCTAGTTACACACTTGGCTTTATATAAAGAGGACCAAGCCACACACTAACACCACTACTACCCATCTCTCTCACACTCTATTATTCTGAAATTTCATCATGTTGCTGCCATATACACATTTCCATACTTCTCCATCTCTCTTACAAAATCTCTATTCTTAAATAACAACACCATTACAACACACCATCACCCCATCATATTCTTACTCCCTCAACCATAATATTCTGAAAATTTATTAATTTTGCTGTCATATACACATTTCCATACTTCTCCATCTCTCTTCTTAGACAACACTAACACACCATTATCCATCTCTCCCACACTCTAGTATTTTGAAACTTCATTCATTTTGTTGCCATATACACATTTCCATAATTCTCCATTTTTCTTACAAAATTTATCTTCTTAGAAAGCAACATAATTCATGATATAACTTGAAAAAACCCCTCTAGTAGCAACTATAAGCTCATGTATTCACTATATTTAACCTTCATATTATCTATCTCATACTTCCATATATTTTATAAACACATTTCTCACAAAATATCCATACATACTTCCCACATATATTTCTAATATATCTTACAAATACCATATCTCACAAAACATGTATATTTCTTACCATCTCCATACATCCTAAAAGATATCAAACATTATTCCAAGAACATGTTACAAAGCCCTTTTGATGGAAGATAGTGCCAAAAAGTCCTTATGAAAGATACAAAGTTATAATATTAAAAGTCTTTCTCATGGAAGGCAATATCACTCATATTTGATTAAAAACTAAAAGAACATTAAATGGGAAAAATCATTTGAGTGCATGATAAAGGGGATAAATTTAACCAACCTATGTACATGGCTAGACATATTCTCTCTCCCTCTAGTTGCACCCATTTTTCCCCTTCAATTGTGAAGTCATCATGAAATGACTTATAATATCATATTTGTATCGTTTGACTCCTTTTATTATGCTGCTAAAATGTTATAAGTCCACTGATGTTATACGGCTAGAGCCATAAACTATGAAGATAAGTCATCATATCTTTATCTCCAAAATTATACTATTAAGTATATTTTAATTCATTATCATTGTACCACTCGACTAATATTACTATACCGCTGAAATGTTATCAGTTCACCGACGTTGTATGACTGGAGCCACAAACCATATAAAGTGATGCTATAGTTGGAACCACACACCATACAAAAATAAGTCACCGTTTCTTTATCTTTGAAATCACATTATTAATCATATATTAACTCATTATTACTGTACCACTAAATGCAAACTACTTTAATATTATCTCACTATTTAATAAACATGGATTCACTAATGCTTCAGTAATAAACAAGTGTATGAATAAATTGAATTCATCTCATTTTCGGAAACATATTATTTGGACAAAACCCATCACTGGACATATATCTTTTGGACATGAATCACTGTTGGACATATATTACTTGGACATGAACCACTATTAGATATGTAATATTTGGACATAAACCACAGCTGGATATGCATTACTTGGACATAAATCATCGCTAGACATACAAGACATAGACCACTATTGGACATACCTTATTATATTGAATATGAACTATACCACAGCCAGATATGGACTATTGGACGCATCTCATTACTGGACTATGATACTTAATTAATTACTCTCTAATATTGGACATCACTTAACACACATGATAAAAATGTTCAACTCATCATTTAATCAAAACTATTCAACTAAACATATTATTTATTTATTTCAACCATTATCATGATTCTAAAACTTTGGGTTTTATCTATTTTATAGGTTTAAAAATGCACCAGAAGCCATTGGTCTATACGGCCTAATGTTGAGTTTTGGATTGAACTCCCCAAAACAAATCTGGGTTTAGCAAAGTCAAACCCTCTAGTGGAAGACACGTGGCTACGTGCAAAAATGGCCCCCGTCAATAACTCATCACAAGTTTCTATTCTATTTGTTATGGGTTCCAATTAATTCAACTGGAAGTCTCTTATCATTGAATGAGAAATTTAGAGTTCAATTCCTGTATATACTAAAAATTAATTGATATATATATATATATATATTTTATAATTATTAGAGAGTTTCAACCTATGGTATCCGTTATTGATTAGAGTTCAATTCCTGCTTACACTAAAAACTAACTGATATCATTTTTAAAAAAAAAAAAATTTGAGAGTGTTTCAACCTATGACGTCCGCTCATGATAATAGCTCTTCATCATTAGATCAAGACATCAGTCAGTTTTTAGTGTAGGCTAGGATTGAACCTCGTATTTATTATTCAACCATTAAAGACTTTACCGATTGAGCTAATTGGAACCCACACCAATTGGTAACTTGATCTAATAATAATAGTGCAATAATTAAGAACAGATGTCATAAGTTAAAAATTATCTCTAACAAAAAAATGTTTTATCTGTTCAGAGGATAACAACCATGGACGGAGCTACATATAGGGCAAAGAGGTCGGGTCATAGTCCTTGGCCTTTTAAATTATTATTTTTTAATATATGATATATGAAAGTCTCAATTAAAAAATATCATACTTGCCCCCCTAAAATTGAATGATATAAATTATCAAAATTATTTTTTGGAAAAAAAAAAAAATTAAAAGAAGAATAAGATGATATTCTAAGATATTCTTTGATTTTATACATCAAAATTTAAATTGTAGTGAAATTTAGTACAAAATTGAACATTAAATTTCATTTTGATGTATCATAAATGATTAAGTTGAAATATATGAAAAGCAATTATTTGTATCTTTTATTTTGTTAATGCTTCATTTCTTTTAGAATTAGAACTTGAACTCTGACCTATCCTATGTGTGTGTGTGTTTTGTTTCGGCTTGAGAGAATCACTCTCTTGTGGGTGTAGCAACCTTGGATCTTTTTGGTGCTACGTGGCTTTGTTTGGTGTGAAGTGTGGCAATTTGTATTTGTTACTAAAATTTTCTCCTCGTGACCATCCGTGAATGTAAATTATGGTCAGAAAACATAAATCATTGGTATTCTCTTTCTATGTTTTTGTTTATTTTTCTTTCAGGCTGTTTCTTATTTCGTTCTTAATTATTATTTGTTTTTGGATATCTTTCTAATGCCGATAATATTTTCACAATTAATTTTTGTATTTTGAGTTTTAGCTTTTATAATATTTATAAAGTCAAATTATCCATCAAACCACAACTTTGAAACTTGAGATAAGGCATCGAACCACCCACAATTAAAACATACAACATTCACATTTAATATATCATACTATAAAAGTTGGGCTTAGACGCTGTGGTTGCGCCATGTGACTTTACTAAATTGCAAAAATTTTAATAAATTTTTAGATTTTAAGAATAGATATATATACATATTTTTTTGGATAAATATGACAAATCAAGTAATAAAAGAATGTAGCATTTAATTTACAACTATAACAGTTGTGTCTATCTAAAATGTTATCAACAAACCCTAAAATAAAAAAAATAGATATTTTTTTTTGTCCTATAATTTCTAAGTTGATAAAAATTTTAATTTGATTACAATCCAAATTCTTCATATAATCCTTTTATTATTAATTTATCTATAATTTCCAAAAAAAAAAAAAATTAGGGTATTCGTAGAGTAGTTAAACTAAAGTTTTTTTTTTTTTTAAAGAATGAAACTAAAGTAGTTAAAGTGAAAGAATTGATGAAATTTCTTTTCCTACGTTTCTTTAAAAACGTAAAAGGAAAAAAAGAAGAAGATAGAATTTGTTTTTTTTTCCTACTTTTAATTTTTTTTTTTTGGTGGATAAATTTGCATTTTATGTCATCTTTTTCCTAATAATAAAGTAAAAAAAAAAAGTATTTGAGTTTCACCTAAACTACTTTTTGTTCATATCTTCTTCACAACCTAAAATTCCCACTATATATACACACAATTTTTTTGGTGTTTCATTATATTTACTACGTACTTTACAATTATTTGCTATATCCTTCCTTTCTCCTCTCTGCCCTACCTACAACCTTGCAGGTAATTTTTTTCTTTCATCAAATATATTTTGTGTATTTGTTGCCTTTTTACTATATATAATATGATTTTTATCAACAAGTTTTATAGATAGGTTGAAATTCTATGTTTAATTACACCTTTTAGTGTTTTTTTTTTTTAGAAGTCAATATAGCAAGCAATATTTTTTTATTTTTTTTATTTCTTATTACATGATTATTTGTTGTTGACATCAATATTTTATTATGGATTTAATTTGTTATGGCTTTTGTTTGATGCTTTGTTCCATGTAATCTATATTCTTTAATTAAAAGCAAAATTTGCTGTCAAACATGAAATTGGATAAGAAAGAATCCATCCGTCCAAATTTCTATGTAAGTCTATCTTTACTTAACCCCATTTTTTTTTTTTTTAAAGTTCAAAATTTTGGATATTTTTTCATTAATGAATTGAGGTTTTGGATTAATTTTGTTTTCAACCATTTCAATTATTGAATTCATTATTTTTTTCATGTATAATATTAATATCTGGGTTTTTTCATGATAACAAAATAATATATGTGTTGTTAAAGGCTAAAACACAATACAATTACAAATATTACTTTAAGTTAGGGTGTTATATTTATTTATTAGTAAGTTAGAATGTTACATTAAGTTAGAGTATTATATTTTTATTTATTATTAATTCAGTTTAGGGTTGATATAACTTATAACCATTTGAATGAAATCAACACTAAAACAAATGATTTAAATATCAAAATAAGAAATAAAAATTAAATTTCATTTAAGTATATAAGTACAATTTATTTTTTAATCTTAAATTTTGAATTAATTCTTTTTTCATTTTATTTGTTATTAAATTTAATTATATTATCAAAATATTTTTTATTAAGCATAATACTACTATATATATATATATATATTTCAAATGAAACATTCATGTTATAGGGAAAACAAGTTTATTTTTCAAATTTTTTTGTGCATTTAATCCGTGAAATTTCCTCCAAAGAAGTTAAATTTATTTAACTAAAAAAAAAGCAGTTAAATTAAAAGGAAAAACAAATAAAATCCTAACTATTGTGTTTTGAAGATATAACCAAATAAAACTTTCTAGGTTCGGAATAAAAGGATTGAGATTATTTATTATTATTTTTATATAAAAGCATAAGATATTTATAAGCTTTATTATTGACACCAAGAGAAGGAAGAAAACCCTAAACATTGGTTTAGAGTAAATTAGGGTGGAGAACAATCTCTACGTAACTTAGCTTTGCGGTTTGCATCAGATTGCATTCTTCACTTCATAGTAAGAAGTGTATGGTAATGAATATATTTAATTGTTTAAATTTGTTACATTTATTTGGCTTTAGAATCATTCACTTACCCATTTAAGTGCGTAATTTCAACCATCTCTTTCCTTTTGTCTCCTATTCTCTCATTTTTTTTTTTTTTTTT